>NW_027189193.1:529534-768446 GCF_040958095.1 Procambarus clarkii
CATCGCCGCTTTCAGTATTTGGCATATTTTCGGTATATAAATTCGTAATTTGAAACTGAAAATAGGTGCAGAGAGTCAGAATTCGGCTCAGAAATCACGCTCAGGAGTCAAATTTTCGAAATTTCAGAAATTTTGAAAACTGCAGGGGGATTTGGGCACAATATGACCCATCGCTGTTTTCAGTAATTGGCATATTTTCGGTATAAAAAGTCGTAATTTGAAACTGAAAATAGGTGCAGAGAGTCAGAATTCGGCTCAGAAATCACGCTCAGGAGTCAAATTTCCGAAATTTCAGACATTTTGAAAACTGCAGGGGGGTTTGGGCAAAATATGACCCATCGTCATTTTCAGTAATTGGCATATTTTCGGTATAAAAAGTCGTAATTTGAAACTGAAAATAGGTGCAGAGAGTCAGAATTCGGCTCAAAAATCACGCTCAGGAGTCAAATTTTCGAAATTTCAGGCATTTTGAAAACTGCAGTGGGGTTTGGTCAAAATATGACCCATCGCTACTTTCAGTATTTGGCATATTTTCGGAATAAAAAGTCGTAATTTGAAACTGAAAATAGGTGCAGAGAGTCAGAATTCGGCTCAAAAATCACGCTCAGGAATTAAATTTCCGAAATTTCAGACATTTTGAAAACTGCAGGGGGGTTTGGGGAAAATATGACCCATCGCCGTTTTCAGTAATTGGCATATTTTCGGTATAAAAAGTCGTAATTTGAAACAGAAAATAGGTGCAGAGAGTCAGAATTCGGCTCAAAAATCACGCTCAGGAGTCAAATTTCCGACATTTCAGACATTTTGAAAACTGCAGGGGGGTTTGGGCAAAATATAACCCATCGCCGTTTTCAGTAATTGGCATATTTTCGGTATAAAAAGTCGTAATTTGAAAATGAAAATTGGTGCAGAGAGTCAGAATTCGGCTCAAAAATCACGCTCAGGAGTCAAATTTCCGAAATTTCAGACATTTTGAAAACTGCAGTGGGGGTTTGGTCAAAATATGACCCATCGCCGCTTTCAGTATTTGGCATATTTTCGGTATAAAAATTCGTAATTTGAAACTGAAAATAGGTGCAGAGAGTCAGAATTCGGCTCAGAAATCACGCTCAGGAGTCAAATTTTCGAAATTTCAGAAATTTTGAAAACTGCAGGGGGATTTGGGCAAAATATGACCCATCGCTGTTTTCAGTAATTGGCATATTTTCGGTATAAAAAGTCGTAATTTGAAACTGAAAATAGGTGCAGAGTGTCAGAATTCGACTCAAAAATCACGCTCAGGAGTCAAATTTCCGAAATTTCAGACATTTTGAAAACTGCAGGGGGGTTTGGGCAAAATATGACCCATCGCTGTTTTCAGTAATTGGCATGTTTTCGGTATAAAAAGTCGTAATATGAAACTGAAAATAGGTGCATAGAGTCAGAATTCGGCTCAGAAATCACGCTCAGGAGTCAAATTTCCGACATTTCAGACATTTTGAAAACTGCAGGGGGGTTTGGGCAAAATATGACCCATCGCCGTTTTCAGTAATTGGCATATTTTCGGTATAAAAAGTCGTAATTTGAAACTGAAAATAAGTGCAGAGAGTCTGAATTCACCTCAAAAATCACGCACAAGAGTCAAATTTTCGAAATTTCAGACATTTTGAAAACTGCAGGGGAGTTTGGGCAAAATATGACCCATCGCTGTTTTCAGTAATTGGCATATTTTCGGTATAAAAAGGCGTAATTTGAAACTGATAATAGGTGCAGAGAGTCAGAATTCGGCTCAAAAATCACGCTCAGGAGTCAAATTTCCGACATTACAGACATTTTGAAAACTGCAGGGGGGTTTGGGCAAAATATGACCCATCGCCGTTTTCAGTAATTGGAATATTTTCGGTATAAAAGGTCGTAATTTGAAACTGAAAATAGGTGCAGTGAGTCAGAATTCGGCTCAAAAATCACGCTCAGGAGTCAAATTTTCGAAATTTCACACATTTTGAAAACTGCAGGGGGGTTTGGGCAAAATATGACCCATCGCCGTTTTCAGTAATTGGCATATTTTCGGTATAAAAAGTCGTAATTTGAAACTGAAAATAGGTGCAGAGAGTCAGAATTCGGCTCAAAAATCACGCTCAGGAGTCAAATTTCCGACATTTCAGACATTTTGAAAACTGCAGGGGGGTTTGGGCAAAATATGACCCATCGCCGTTTTCAGTAATTGGCATATTTTCGGTATAAAAAGTCGTAATTTGAAACTGAAATTACGTGCAGAGAGCCAGAATTCGGCTCAAAAATCACGCTCAGGAGTCAAATTTTCGAAATTTCAGACATTTTGAAAACTGCAGTGGGGTTTGGTCAAAATATGACCCATCGCCGCTTTCAGTATTTGGCATATTTTCAGTATAAAAAGTCGTAATTTGAAACTGAAAATAGGTGCAGAGAGTCAGAATTCGGCTCAAAAATCACGCTCAGGAGTCAAATTTCCGAAATTTCAAAAATTTTGAAAACTGCAGGGGGATTTGGGCAAAATATGACCCATCGCTGTTTTCAGTAATTGGCATATTTTCGGTATAAAAAGTCGTAATTTGAAACTGAAAATAGGTGCAGAGAGTCAGAATTCGGCTCAGAAATCACGCTCAGGAGTCAAATTTTCGAAATTTCAGACATTCTGAAAACTGCAGGGGGGTTTGGGCAAAATATGACACATCGCCATTTTCAGTAATTGGCATATTTTCGGTATAAAAAGTTGTAATTTGAAACTGAAAATAGGTGCAGAGAGTCAGAATTCGGCTCAAAAATCACGCTCAGGAGTCAAATTTCCGAAATTTCAGACATTTTGAAAACTGCAGGGGGGTTTGGGCAAAATATGACCCATCGCTGTTTTCAGTAATTGGCATGTTTTCAGTATAAAAAGTCGTAATTTGAAACTGAAAATAGGTGCAGAGAGTCAGAATTCGGCTCAGAAATCACGCTCAGGAGTCAAATTTCCGACATTTCAGACATTTTGAAAACTGCAGGGGGGTTTGGGCAAAATATGACCCATCGCCGTTTTCAGTAATTGGCATATTTTCGGTATAAAAAGTCGTAATTTGAAACTGAAAATTGGTGAAGAGAGTCAGAATTCGGCTCAAAAATCACGCTCTGGAGTCAAATTTCCGAAATTTCCGAAATTTTGAAAACTGCAGGGGGGTTTGGGCAAAATATGACCCATCGCTGTTTTCAGTAATTGGCATATTTTCGGTATAAAAAGTCGTAATTTGAAACTGAAAATAGGTGCAGAGAGTCAGAATTCGGCTCAAAAATCACGCTCAGGAGTCAAATTTTCGAAATTTCAGACATTTTGAAAACTGCAGGGGGGTTTGGGCAAAATATGACCCATCGCCATTTTCAGTAATTGGCATATTTTCGGTATAAAAAGTCGTAATTTGAAACTGAAAATAGGTGCAGAGAGTCAGAATTCGGCTCAAAAATCACGCTCAGGAGTCAAATTTCCGAAATTTCAGACATTTTGAAAACTGCAGGGGGGTTTGGGCAAAATATGACCCATCGCCGTTTTCAGTAATTGGCATATTTTCGGTATAAAAATTCGTAATTTGAAACAGAAAATAGGTGCAGAGAGTCAGAATTCGGCTCAAAAATCACGCTCAGGAGTCAAATTTCCGACATGTCAGACATTTTGAAAACTGCAGGGGGGTTTGGGCAAAATATGACCCATCGGTGTTTTCAGTAATTGGCATATTTTCGATATAAAAAGTCGTAATTTGAACTGAAAATAGGTGCAGAAAGTCAGAATTCGGCTCAAAAATCACGCTCAGGATTCAAATTTCCGACATTTCAGACATTTTGAAAACTGCAGGGGGGTTTGGGCAAAATATGACCCATCGCCGCTTTCAGTATTTGGCATATTTTCGGTATAAAAATTCGTAATTTGAAACTGAAAATAGGTGCAGAGAGTCAGAATTCGGCTCAGAAATCACGCTCAGGAGTCAAATTTTCGAAATTTCAGAAATTTTGAAAACTGCAGGGGGATTTGGGCACAATATGACCCATCGCTGTTTTCAGTAATTGGCATATTTTCGGTATAAAAAGTCGTAATTTGAAACTGAAAATAGGTGCAGAGAGTCAGAATTCGGCTCAGAAATCACGCTCAGGAGTCAAATTTCCGAAATTTCAGACATTTTGAAAACTGCAGGGGGGTTTGGGCAAAATATGACCCATCGTCATTTTCAGTAATTGGCATATTTTCGGTATAAAAAGTCGTAATTTGAAACTGAAAATAGGTGCAGAGAGTCAGAATTCGGCTCAAAAATCACGCTCAGGAGTCAAATTTTCGAAATTTCAGGCATTTTGAAAACTGCAGTGGGGTTTGGTCAAAATATGACCCATCGCTACTTTCAGTATTTGGCATATTTTCGGAATAAAAAGTCGTAATTTGAAACTGAAAATAGGTGCAGAGAGTCAGAATTCGGCTCAAAAATCACGCTCAGGAATTAAATTTCCGAAATTTCAGACATTTTGAAAACTGCAGGGGGGTTTGGGGAAAATATGACCCATCGCCGTTTTCAGTAATTGGCATATTTTCGGTATAAAAAGTCGTAATTTGAAACAGAAAATAGGTGCAGAGAGTCAGAATTCGGCTCAAAAATCACGCTCAGGAGTCAAATTTCCGACATGTCAGACATTTTGAAAACTGCAGGGGGGTTTGGGCAAAATATGACCCATCGCCGTTTTCAGTAATTGGCATATTTTCGAT
The DNA here is from genome assembly GCF_040958095.1 of Procambarus clarkii. Taxonomy (NCBI): domain Eukaryota; kingdom Metazoa; phylum Arthropoda; class Malacostraca; order Decapoda; family Cambaridae; genus Procambarus; species Procambarus clarkii. Next base: position 534,273 of record NW_027189193.1, read on the forward strand.
ATAAAAAGTCGTAATTTGAAACTGAAAATAGGTGCAGAGAGTGAGAATTCGGCTCAAAAATCACGCTCAGGAGTCAAATTTCCGAAATTTCAGACATTTTGAAAACTGCAGGGGGGTTTGGGCAAAATATCACCCTTCGCCGTTTTCAGTAATTGGCATATTTTCGGTGTAAAAAGTCGTAATATGAAACTGAAAATAAGTGCAGAGAGTCAGAATTCGGCTCAAAAATCACGCTCAGGAGTCAAATTTCCGACATTTCAGACATTTTGAAAACTGCAGGGGGGTTTGGGCAAAATATAACCCATCGCCGTTTTCAGTAATTGGCATATTTTCGGTATAAAAAGTCGTAATTTGAAAATGAAAATTGGTGCAGAGAGTCAGAATTCGGCTCAAAAATCACGCTCAGGAGTCAAATTTCCGAAATTTCAGACATTTTGAAAACTGCAGTGGGGTTTGGTCAAAATATGACCCATCGCCGCTTTCAGTATTTGGCATATTTTCGGTATAAAAATTCGTAATTTGAAACTGAAAATAGGTGCAGAGAGTCAGAATTCGGCTCAGAAATCACGCTCAGGAGTCAAATTTTCGAAATTTCAGAAATTTTGAAAACTGCAGGGGGATTTGGGCAAAATATGACCCATCGCTGTTTTCAGTAATTGGCATATTTTCGGTATAAAAAGTCGTAATTTGAAACTGAAAATAGGTGCAGAGTGTCAGAATTCGACTCAAAAATCACGCTCAGGAGTCAAATTTCCGAAATTTCAGACATTTTGAAAACTGCAGGGGGGGTTTGGGCAAAATATGACCCATCGCTGTTTTCAGTAATTGGCATGTTTTCGGTATAAAAAGTCGTAATATGAAACTGAAAATAGGTGCATAGAGTCAGAATTCGGCTCAGAAATCACGCTCAGGAGTCAAATTTCCGACATTTCAGACATTTTGAAAACTGCAGGGGGGTTTGGGCAAAATATGACCCATCGCCGTTTTCAGTAATTGGCATATTTTCGGTATAAAAAGTCGTAATTTGAAACTGAAAATAGGTGCAGAGAGTCAGAATTCGGCTCAAAAATCACGCACAAGAGTCAAATTTTCAAAATTTCAGACATTTTGAAAACTGCAGGGGAGTTTGGGCAAAATATGACCCATCGCTGTTGTCAGTAATTGGCATATTTTCGGTATAAAAAGTCGTAATTTGAAACTGAAAATAAGTGCAGAGAGTCAGAATTCGGCTCAAAAATCACGCTCAGGAGTCAAATTTCCGACATTTCAGACATTTTGAAAACTGCAGGGGGGTTTGGGCAAAATATGACAAATCGCCGTTTTCAGTAATTGGCATATTTTCGGTATAAAAAGTCGTAATTTGAAACTGAAAATTGGTGAAGAGAGTCAGAATTCGGCTCAAAAATCACGCTCTGGAGTCAAATTTCCGAAATTTCAGAAATTTTGAAAACTGCAGGGGGGTTTGGGCAAAATATGACCCATCGCTGTTTTCAGTAATTGGCATATTTTCGGTATAAAAAGTCGTAATTTGAAACTGAAAATAGGTGCAGAGAGTCAGAATTCGGCTCAAAAATCACGCTCAGGAGTCAAATTTTCGAAATTTCAGACATTTTGAAAACTGCAGGGGGGTTTGGGCAAAATATGACCCATCGCCATTTTCAGTAATTGGCATATTTTCGGAATAAAAATTCGTAATTTGAAACTGAAAATAGGTGCAGAGAGTCAGAATTCGACTCAAAAATCACGCTCAGGAGTCAAATTTCCGAAATTTCAGACATTTTGAAAACTGCAGGGGGGTTTGGGCAAAATATGACCCATCGCTGTTTTCAGTAATTGGCATGTTTTCGGTATAAAAAGTCGTAATTTGAAACTGAAAATAGGTGCAGAGACTCAGAATTCGGCTCAGAAATCACGCTCAGGAGTCAAATTTCCGACATTTCAGACATTTTGAAAACTGCAGGGGGGTTTGGGCAAAATATGACCCATTGCCGTTTTCAGTAATTGGCATATTTTCGGTATAAAAAGTCGTAATTTGAAACTGAAAATAAGTGCAGAGAGTCAGAATTCACCTCAAAAATCACGCACAAGAGTCAAATTTTCGAAATTTCAGACATTTTGAAAACTGCAGGGGAGTTTGGGCAAAATATGACCCATCGCTGTTTTCAGTAAGTGGCATATTTTCGGTATAAAAAGTCGTAATTTGAAACTGAAAATAGGTGCAGAGAGTCAGAATTCGGCTCAAAAATCACGCTCAGGAGTCAAATTTCAGACATTTTGAAAACTGCAGGGGGGTTTGGGCAAAATATGACCCATCGCCGTTTTCAGTAATTGGCATATTTTCGGTATAAAAAGTCATAATTTGAAACAGAAAATAGGTGCAGAGAGTTAGAATTCGGCTCAAAAATCACGCTCAGGAGTCAAATTTCCGACATGTCAGACATTTTGAAAACTGCAGGGGGGTTTGGGCAAAATATGACCCATCGCCGTTTTCAGTAATTGGCATATTTTCGGTATAAAAAGTCGTAATTTGAAACTGAAAATAGGTGCAGAGAGTCAGAATTCGGCTCAAAAATCACGCTCAGGATTCAAATTTCCGAAATTTCAGACATTTCGAAAACTGCAGGGGGGTTTGGGCAAAATATGACCCATCGCTGTTTTCAGTAATTGGCATATTTTCGGTATAAAAAGTCGTAATTTGAAACTGAAAATAGGTGCAGAGAGTCAGAATTCGCTCAAAAATCACGCTCAGGAGTCAAATTTTCGAAATTTCAGACATTTTGAAAACTGCAGTGGGGTTTGGTCAAAATATGACCCATCGCCACTTTCAGTATTTGGCATATTTTCGGAATAAAAAGTCGTAATTTGAAACTGAAAATAGGTGCAGAGAGTCAGAATTCGGCTCAAAAATCACGCTCAGGAGTCAAATTTCCGAAATTTCAGACATTTTGAAAACTGCAGGGGGGTTTTGGCAAAATATGACCCATCGCCGTTTTCAGTAATTGGCATATTTTCGGTATAAAAATTCGTAATTTGAAACAGAAAATAGGTGCAGAGAGTCAGAATTCGGCTCAAAAATCACGCTCAGGAGTCAAATTTCCGACATGTCAGATATTTTGAAAACTGCAGGGGGGTTTGGGCAAAATATGACCCATCGCTGTTTTCAGTAATTGGCATATTTTCGATATAAAAAGTCGTAATTTGAAACTGAAAATAGGTGCAGAAAGTCAGAATTCGGCTCAAAAATCACGCTCAGGATTCAAATTTCCGACATTTCAGACATTTTGAAAACTGCAGGGGGGTTTGGGCAAAATATGACCCATCGCCGTTTTCAGTAATTGGCATATTTTCGGTATAAAAAGTCGTAATTTGAAACAGAAAATAGGTGCAGAGAGTCAGAATTCGGCTCAAAAATCACGCTCAGGAGTCAAATTTCCGACATGTCAGACATTTTGAAAACTGCAGGGGGGTTTGGGAAAAATATGACCCATCGCCGTTTTCAGTAATTGGCATATTTTCGATATAAAAAGTCGTAATTTGAAACAGAAAATAGGTGCAGAGAGTCAGAATTCGGCTAAAAAATCACGCTCAGGAGTCAAATTTCCGACATGTCAGACATTTTGAAAACTGCAGGGGGGTTTGGGCAAAATATAACCCATCGCCGTTTTCAGTAATTGGCATGTTTTCGGTATAAAAAGTCGTAATATGAAACTGAAAATAGGTGCATAGAGTCAGAATTCGGCTCAGAAATCACGCTCAGGAGTCAAATTTCCGACATTTCAGACATTTTGAAAACTGCAGGGGGGTTTGGGCAAAATATGACCCATCGCCGTTTTCAGTAATTGGCATATTTTCGGTATAAAAAGTCGTAATTTGAAACTGAAAATAGGTGCAGAGAGTCAGAATTCGGCTCAAAAATCACGCACAAGAGTCAAATTTTCAAAATTTCAGACATTTTGAAAACTGCAGGGGAGTTTGGGCAAAATATGACCCATCGCTGTTGTCAGTAATTGGCATATTTTCGGTATAAAAAGTCGTAATTTGAAACTGAAAATAAGTGCAGAGAGTCAGAATTCGGCTCAAAAATCACGCTCAGGAGTCAAATTTCCGACATTTCAGACATTTTGAAAACTGCAGGGGGGTTTGGGCAAAATATGACAAATCGCCGTTTTCAGTAATTGGCATATTTTCGGTATAAAAAGTCGTAATTTGAAACTGAAAATTGGTGAAGAGAGTCAGAATTCGGCTCAAAAATCACGCTCTGGAGTCAAATTTCCGAAATTTCAGAAATTTTGAAAACTGCAGGGGGGTTTGGGCAAAATATGACCCATCGCTGTTTTCAGTAATTGGCATATTTTCGGTATAAAAAGTCGTAATTTGAAACTGAAAATAGGTGCAGAGAGTCAGAATTCGGCTCAAAAATCACGCTCAGGAGTCAAATTTTCGAAATTTCAGACATTTTGAAAACTGCAGGGGGGTTTGGGCAAAATATGACCCATCGCCATTTTCAGTAATTGGCATATTTTCGGAATAAAAATTCGTAATTTGAAACTGAAAATAGGTGCAGAGAGTCAGAATTCGACTCAAAAATCACGCTCAGGAGTCAAATTTCCGAAATTTCAGACATTTTGAAAACTGCAGGGGGGTTTGGGCAAAATATGACCCATCGCTGTTTTCAGTAATTGGCATGTTTTCGGTATAAAAAGTCGTAATTTGAAACTGAAAATAGGTGCAGAGACTCAGAATTCGGCTCAGAAATCACGCTCAGGAGTCAAATTTCCGACATTTCAGACATTTTGAAAACTGCAGGGGGGTTTGGGCAAAATATGACCCATTGCCGTTTTCAGTAATTGGCATATTTTCGGTATAAAAAGTCGTAATTTGAAACTGAAAATAAGTGCAGAGAGTCAGAATTCACCTCAAAAATCACGCACAAGAGTCAAATTTTCGAAATTTCAGACATTTTGAAAACTGCAGGGGAGTTTGGGCAAAATATGACCCATCGCTGTTTTCAGTAAGTGGCATATTTTCGGTATAAAAAGTCGTAATTTGAAACTGAAAATAGGTGCAGAGAGTCAGAATTCGGCTCAAAAATCACGCTCAGGAGTCAAATTTCAGACATTTTGAAAACTGCAGGGGGGTTTGGGCAAAATATGACCCATCGCCGTTTTCAGTAATTGGCATATTTTCGGTATAAAAAGTCATAATTTGAAACAGAAAATAGGTGCAGAGAGTTAGAATTCGGCTCAAAAATCACGCTCAGGAGTCAAATTTCCGACATGTCAGACATTTTGAAAACTGCAGGGGGGTTTGGGCAAAATATGACCCATCGCCGTTTTCAGTAATTGGCATATTTTCGGTATAAAAAGTCGTAATTTGAAACTGAAAATAGGTGCAGAGAGTCAGAATTCGGCTCAAAAATCACGCTCAGGATTCAAATTTCCGAAATTTCAGACATTTCGAAAACTGCAGGGGGGTTTGGGCAAAATATGACCCATCGCTGTTTTCAGTAATTGGCATATTTTCGGTATAAAAAGTCGTAATTTGAAACTGAAAATAGGTGCAGAGAGTCAGAATTCGCTCAAAAATCACGCTCAGGAGTCAAATTTTCGAAATTTCAGACATTTTGAAAACTGCAGTGGGGTTTGGTCAAAATATGACCCATCGCCACTTTCAGTATTTGGCATATTTTCGGAATAAAAAGTCGTAATTTGAAACTGAAAATAGGTGCAGAGAGTCAGAATTCGGCTCAAAAATCACGCTCAGGAGTCAAATTTCCGAAATTTCAGACATTTTGAAAACTGCAGGGGGGTTTTGGCAAAATATGACCCATCGCCGTTTTCAGTAATTGGCATATTTTCGGTATAAAAATTCGTAATTTGAAACAGAAAATAAGTGCAGAGAGTCAGAATTCGGCTCAAAAATCACGCTCAGGAGTCAAATTTCCGACATGTCAGATATTTTGAAAACTGCAGGGGGGTTTGGGCAAAATATGACCCATCGCTGTTTTCAGTAATTGGCATATTTTCGATATAAAAAGTCGTAATTTGAAACTGAAAATAGGTGCAGAAAGTCAGAATTCGGCTCAAAAATCACGCTCAGGATTCAAATTTCCGACATTTCAGACATTTTGAAAACTGCAGGGGGGTTTGGGCAAAATATGACCCATCGCCGTTTTCAGTAATTGGCATATTTTCGGTATAAAAAGTCGTAATTTGAAACAGAAAATAGGTGCAGAGAGTCAGAATTCGGCTCAAAAATCACGCTCAGGAGTCAAATTTCCGACATGTCAGACATTTTGAAAACTGCAGGGGGGTTTGGGAAAAATATAACCCATCGCCGTTTTCAGTAATTGGCATATTTTCGGTATAAAAAGTCGTAATTTGAAAATGAAAATTGGTGCAGAGAGTCAGAATTCGGCTCAAAAATCACGCTCAGGAGTCAAATTTCCGAAATTTCAGACATTTTGAAAACTGCAGTGGGGTTTGGTCAAAATATGACCCATCGCCGCTTTCAGTATTTGGCATATTTTCGGTATAAAAATTCGTAATTTGAAACTGAAAATAGGTGCAGAGAGTCAGAATTCGGCTCAAAAATCACGCTCAGGAGTCAAATTTCCGAAATTTCAGACATTTTGAAAACTGCAGGGGGGTTTGGGCAAAATATGACCCATCGCTGTTTTCAGTAATTGGCATGTTTTCGGTATAAAAAGTCGTAATTTGAAACTGAAAATAGGTGCAGAAAGTCAGAATTCGGCTCAAAAATCACGCTCAGGAGTCAAATTTCCGACATTTCAGACATTTTGAAAACTGCAGGGGGGTTTGGGCAAAATATGACCCATCGCTGTTTTCAGTAATTGGCATATTTTCGGTATAAAAAGTCGTAAATTGAAACTGAAAATAGGTGCAGAGAGTCAGAATTCGGCTCAGAAATCACGCTCAGGAGTCAAATTTCAGACATTTCAGACATTTTGAAAACTGCAGGGGGGTTTGGGCAAAATATGACCCATCGCCGTTTTCAGTAATTGGCATATTTTCGGTATAAAAAGTCGTAATTTGAAACTGAAAATAAGTGCAGAGAGTCTGAATTCACCTCAAAAATCACGCACAAGAGTCAAATTTTCGAAATTTCAGACATTTTGAAAACTGCAGGGGAGTTTGGGCAAAATATGACCCATCGCTGTTTTCAGTAATTGGCATATTTTCGGTATAAAAAGGCGTAATTTGAAACTGATAATAGGTGCAGAGAGTCAGAATTCGGCTCAAAAATCACGCTCAGGAGTCAAATTTCCGACATTACAGACATTTTGAAAACTGCAGGGGGGTTTGGGCAAAATATGACCCATCGCCGTTTTCAGTAATTGGAATATTTTCGGTATAAAAGGTCGTAATTTGAAACTGAAAATAGGTGCAGTGAGTCAGAATTCGGCTCAAAAATCACGCTCAGGAGTCAAATTTTCGAAATTTCGCTCATTTTGAAAACTGCAGGGGGGTTTGGGCAAAATATGACCCATCGCCGTTTTCAGTAATTGGCATATTTTCGGTATAAAAAGTCGTAATTTGAAACTGAAAATAGGTGCAGAGAGTCAGAATTCGGCTCAGAAATCACGCTCAGGAGTCAAATTTTCGAAATTTCAGACATTTTGAAAACTGCAGTGGGGTTTGGTCAAAATATGACCCATCGCCGCTTTCAGTATTTGGCATATTTTCAGTATAAAAAGTCGTAATTTGAAACTGAAAATAGGTGCAGAGAGTCAGAATTCGGCTCAAAAATCACGCTCAGGAGTCAAATTTCCGAAATTTCAAAAATTTTGAAAACTGCAGGGGGATTTGGGCAAAATATGACCCATCGCTGTTTTCAGTAATTGGCATATTTTCGGTATAAAAAGTCGTAATTTGAAACTGAAAATAGGTGCAGAGAGTCAGAATTCGGCTCAGAAATCACGCTCAGGAGTCAAATTTCCGAAATTTCAGACATTTTGAAAACTGCAGGGGGGTTTGGGCAAAATATGACCCATCGCTGTTTTCAGTAATTGGCATGTTTTCAGTATAAAAAGTCGTAATTTGAAACTGAAAATAGGTGCAGAGAGTCAGAATTCGGCTCAGAAATCACGCTCAGGAGTCAAATTTCCGACATTTCAGACATTTCGAAAACTGCAGGGGGGTTTGGGCAAAATATGACCCATCGCCGTTTTCAGTAATTGGCATATTTTCGGTATAAAAAGTCGTAATTTGAAACTGAAAATTGGTGAAGAGAGTCAGAATTCGGCTCAAAAATCACGCTCTGGAGTCAAATTTCCGAAATTTCCGAAATTTTGAAAACTGCAGGGGGGTTTGGGCAAAATATGACCCATCGCTGTTTTCAGTAATTGGCATATTTTCGGTATAAAAAGTCGTAATTTGAAACTGAAAATAGGTGCAGAGAGTCAGAATTCGGCTCAAAAATCACGCTCAGGAGTCAAATTTTCGAAATTTCAGACATTTTGAAAACTGCAGGGGGGTTTGGGCAAAATATGACCCATCGCCATTTTCAGTAATTGGCATATTTTCGGTATAAAAAGTCGTAATTTGAAACTGAAAATAGGTGCAGAGAGTCAGAATTCGGCTCAAAAATCACGCTCAGGAGTCAAATTTCCGAAATTTCAGACATTTTGAAAACTGCAGGGGGGTTTGGGCAAAATATGACCCATCGCCGTTTTCAGTAATTGGCATATTTTCGGTATAAAAATTCGTAATTTGAAACAGAAAATAGGTGCAGAGAGTCAGAATTCGGCTCAAAAATCACGCTCAGGAGTCAAATTTCCGACATGTCAGACATTTTGAAAACTGCAGGGGGGTTTGGGCAAAATATGACCCATCGGTGTTTTCAGTAATTGGCATATTTTCGATATAAAAAGTCGTAATTTGAAACTGAAAATAGGTGCAGAAAGTCAGAATTCGGCTCAAAAATCACGCTCAGGATTCAAATTTCCGACATTTCAGACATTTTGAAAACTGCAGGGGGGTTTGGGCAAAATATGACCCATCGCCGTTTTCAGTAATTGGCATATTTTCGGTGTAAAAAGTCGTAATTTGAAACAGAAAATAGGTGCAGAGAGTCAGAATTCGGCTCAAAAATCACGCTCAGGAGTCAAATTTCCGACATGTCAGACATTTTGAAAACTGCAGGGGGGTTTGGGAAAAATATGACCCATCGCCGTTTTCAGTAATTGGCATATTTTCGATATAAAAAGTCGTAATTTGAAACAGAAAATAGGTGCAGAGAGTCAGAATTCGGCTCAAAAATCACGCTCAGGAGTCAAATTTCCGACATGTCAGACATTTTGAAAACTGCAGGGGGGTTTGGGCAAAATATAACCCATCGCCGTTTTCAGTAATTGGCATACTTTCGGTATAAAAAGTCGTAATTTGAAAATGAAAATTGGTGCAGAGAGTCAGAATTCGGCTCAAAAATCACGCTCAGGAGTCAAATTTCCGAAATTTCAGACATTTTGAAAACTGCAGTGGGGTTTGGTCAAAATATGACCCATCGCCGCTCTCAGTATTTGGCATATTTTCGGTATAAAAATTCGTAATTTGAAACTGAAAATAGGTGCAGAGAGTCAGAATTCGGCTCAGAAATCACGCTCAGGAGTCAAATTTCCGAAATTTCAGAAATTTTGAAAACTGCAGGGGGATTTGGGCAAAATATGACCCATCGCTGTTTTCAGTAATTGGCATATTTTCGGTATAAAAAGTCGTAATTTGAAACTGAAAATAGGTGCAGAGAGTCAGAATTCGGCTCAGAAATCACGCTCAGGAGTCAAATTTCAGACATTTCAGACATTTTGAAAACTGCAGGGGGGTTTGGGCAAAATATGACCCATCGCCGTTTTCAGTAATTGGCATATTTTCGGTATGAAAAGTCGTAATTTGAAACTGAAAATAAGTGCAGAGAGTCAGAATTCACCTCAAAAATCACGCACAAGAGTCAAATTTTCGAAATTTCAGACATTTTGAAAACTGCAGGGGAGTTTGGGCAAAATATGACCCATCGCTGTTTTCAGTAAGTGGCATATTTTCGGTATAAAAAGTCGTAATTTGAAACTGAAAATAGGTGCAGAGAGTCAGAATTCGGCTCAAAAATCACGCTCAGGAGTCAAATTTTCGAAATTTCAGACATTTTGAAAACTGCAGGGGGGTTTGGGCAAAATATGACCCATCGCCATTTTCAGTAATTGGCATATTTTCGGTATAAAAAGTCGTAATTTGAAACTGAAAATAGGTGCAGAGAGTCAGAATTCGGCTCAAAAATCACGCTCAGGAGTCAAATTTCCGAAATTTCAGACATTTTGAAAACTGCAGGGGGGTTTGGGCAAAATATGACCCATCGCCGTTTTCAGTAATTGGCATATTTTCGGTATAAAAATTCGTAATTTGAAACAGAAAATAGGTGCAGAGAGTCAGAATTCGGCTCAAAAATCACGCTCAGGAGTCAAATTTCCGACATGTCAGACATTTTGAAAACTGCAGGGGGGTTTGGGCAAAATATGACCCATCGGTGTTTTCAGTAATTGGCATATTTTCGATATAAAAAGTCGTAATTTGAAACTGAAAATAGGTGCAGAAAGTCAGAATTCGGCTCAAAAATCACGCTCAGGATTCAAATTTCCGACATTTCAGACATTTTGAAAACTGCAGGGGGGTTTGGGCAAAATATGACCCATCGCCGTTTTCAGTAATTGGCATATTTTCGGTGTAAAAAGTCGTAATTTGAAACAGAAAATAGGTGCAGAGAGTCAGAATTCGGCTCAAAAATCACGCTCAGGAGTCAAATTTCCGACATGTCAGACATTTTGAAAACTGCAGGGGGGTTTGGGAAAAATATGACCCATCGCCGTTTTCAGTAATTGGCATATTTTCGATATAAAAAGTCGTAATTTGAAACAGAAAATAGGTGCAGAGAGTCAGAATTCGGCTCAAAAATCACGCTCAGGAGTCAAATTTCCGACATGTCAGACATTTTGAAAACTGCAGGGGGGTTTGGGCAAAATATAACCCATCGCCGTTTTCAGTAATTGGCATATTTTCGGTATAAAAAGTCGTAATTTGAAAATGAAAATTGGTGCAGAGAGTCAGAATTCGGCTCAAAAATCACGCTCAGGAGTCAAATTTCCGAAATTTCAGACATTTTGAAAACTGCAGTGGGGTTTGGTCAAAATATGACCCATCGCCGCTCTCAGTATTTGGCATATTTTCGGTATAAAAATTCGTAATTTGAAACTGAAAATAGGTGCAGAGAGTCAGAATTCGGCTCAGAAATCACGCTCAGGAGTCAAATTTCCGAAATTTCAGAAATTTTGAAAACTGCAGGGGGATTTGGGCAAAATATGACCCATCGCTGTTTTCAGTAATTGGCATATTTTCGGTATAAAAAGTCGTAATTTGAAACTGAAAATAGGTGCAGAGAGTCAGAATTCGGCTCAGAAATCACGCTCAGGAGTCAAATTTCAGACATTTCAGACATTTTGAAAACTGCAGGGGGGTTTGGGCAAAATATGACCCATCGCCGTTTTCAGTAATTGGCATATTTTCGGTATGAAAAGTCGTAATTTGAAACTGAAAATAAGTGCAGAGAGTCAGAATTCACCTCAAAAATCACGCACAAGAGTCAAATTTTCGAAATTTCAGACATTTTGAAAACTGCAGGGGAGTTTGGGCAAAATATGACCCATCGCTGTTTTCAGTAAGTGGCATATTTTCGGTATAAAAAGTCGTAATTTGAAACTGAAAATAGGTGCAGAGAGTCAGAATTCGGCTCAAAAATCACGCTCAGGAGTCAAATTTCAGACATTTTGAAAACTGCAGGGGGGTTTGGGCAAAATATGACCCATCGCCGTTTTCAGTAATTGGCATATTTTCGGTATAAAAAGTCATAATTTGAAACAGAAAATAGGTGCAGAGAGTCAGAATTCGGCTCAAAAATCACGCTCAGGAGTCAAATTTCCGACATGTCAGACATTTTGAAAACTGCAGGGGGGTTTGGGCAAAATATGACCCATCGCCGTTTTCAGTAATTGGCATATTTTCGGTATAAAAAGTCGTAATTTGAAACTGAAAATAGGTGCAGAGAGTCAGAATTCGGCTCAAAAATCCCGCTCAGGATTCAAATTTCCGAAATTTCAGACATTTCGAAAACTGCAGGGGGGTTTGGGCAAAATATGACCCATCGCTGTTTTCAGTAATTGGCATATTTTCGGTATAAAAAGTCGTAATTTGAAACTGAAAATAGGTGCAGAGAGTCAGAATTCGGCTCAAAAATCACGCTCAGGAGTCAAATTTTCGAAATTTCATACATTTTGAAAACTGCAGTGGGGTTTGGTCAAAATATGACCCATCGCCACTTTCAGTATTTGGCATATTTTCGGAATAAAAAGTCGTAATTTGAAACTGAAAATAGGTGCAGAGAGTCAGAATTCGGCTCAAAAATCACGCTCAGGAGTCAAATTTCCGAAATTTCAGACATTTTGAAAACTGCAGGGGGGTTTGGGCAAAATATGACCCATCGCTGTTTTCAGTAATTGGCATATTTTCGATATAAAAAGTCGTAATTTGAAACTGAAAATAGGTGCAGAAAGTCAGAATTCGGCTCAAAAATCACGCTCAGGATTCAAATTTCCGACATTTCAGACATTTTGAAAACTGCAGGGGGGTTTGGGCAAAATATGACCCATCGCCGTTTTCAGTAATTGGCATATTTTCGGTATAAAAAGTCGTAATTTGAAACAGAAAATATGTGCAGAGAGTCAGAATTCGGCTCAAAAATCACGCTCAGGAGTCAAATTTCCGACATGTCAGACATTTTGAAAGCTGCAGGGGGGTTTGGGCAAAATATGACCCATCGCCGTTTTCAGTAATTGGCATATTTTCGATATAAAAAGTCGTAATTTGAAACAGAAAATAGGTGCAGAGAGTCAGAATTCGGCTCAAAAATCACGCTCAGGAGTCAAATTTCCGACATGTCAGACATTTTGAAAACTGCAGGGGGGTTTGGGCAAAATATAACCCATCGCCGTTTTCAGTAATTGGCATATTTTCGGTATAAAAAGTCGTAATTTGAAAATGAAAATTGGTGCAGAGAGTCAGAATTCGGCTCAAAAATCACGCTCAGGAGTCAAATTTCCGAAATTTCAGACATTTTGAAAACTGCAGTGGGGTTTGGTCAAAATATGACCCATCGCCGCTTTCAGTATTTGGCATATTTTCGGTATAAAAATTCGTAATTTGAAACTGAAAATAGGTGCAGAGAGTCAGAATTCGGTTCAGAAATCATGCTCAGGAGTCAAATTTCCGAAATTTCAGAAATTTTGAAAACTGCAGGGGGATTTGGGCAAAATATGACCCATCGCTGTTTTCAGTAATTGGCATATTTTCGGTATAAAAAGTCGTAATTTGAATCTGAAAATAGGTGCAGAGAGTCAGAATTCGGCTCAGAAATCTCGCTCAGGAGTCAAATTTTCGAAATTTCAGACATTTTGAAAACTGCAGGGGGGTTTGGGCAAATTATGACCCATCGTCATTTTCCGTAATTGGCATATTTTCGGTATAAAAAGTCGTAATTTGAAACTGAAAATAGGTGCAGAGAGTCAGAATTCGGCTCAAAAATCACGCTCAGGAGTCATATTTCCGAAATTTCAGACATTTTGAAAACTGCAGGGGGGTTTGGGCAAAATATGACCCATCGCTGTTTTCAGTAATTGGCATGTTTTCGGTATAAAAAGTCGTAATTTGAAACTGAAAATAGGTGCAGAAAGTCAGAATTCGGCTCAAAAATCACGCTCAGGAGTCAAATTTCCGACATTTCAGACATTTTCAAAACTGCAGGGGGGTTTGGGCAAAATATCACCCTTCGCCGTTTTCAGTAATTGGCATATTTTCGGTGTAAAAAGTCGTAATTTGAAACTGAAAATAAGTGCAGAGAGTCAGAATTCGGCTCAAAAATCACGCTCAGGAGTCAAATTTCCGACATTTCAGACATTTTGAAAACTGCAGGGGGGTTTGGGCAAAATATGACCCATCGCTGTTTTCAGTAATTGGCATATTTTCGGTATAAAAAGTCGTAAATTGAAACTGAAAATAGGTGCAGAGAGTCAGAATTCGGCTCAGAAATCACGCTCAGGAGTCAAATTTCAGACATTTCAGACATTTTGAAAACTGCAGGGGGGTTTGGGCAAAATATGACCCATCGCCGTTTTCAGTAATTGGCATATTTTCGGTATAAAAATTCGTAATTTGAAACTGAAAATAAGTGCAGAGAGTCTGAATTCACCTCAAAAATCACGCACAAGAGTCAAATTTTCGAAATTTCAGACATTTTGAAAACTGCAGGGGAGTTTGGGCAAAATATGACCCATCGCTGTTTTCAGTAATTGGCATATTTTCGGTATAAAAAGGCGTAATTTGAAACTGATAATAGGTGCAGAGAGTCAGAATTCGGCTCAAAAATCACGCTCAGGAGTCAAATTTCCGACATTACAGACATTTTGAAAACTGCAGGGGGGTTTGGGCAAAATATGACCCATCGCCGTTTTCAGTAATTGGAATATTTTTGGTATAAAAGGTCGTAATTTGAAACTGAAAATAGGTGCAGTGAGTCAGAATTCGGCTCAAAAATCACGCTCAGGAGTCAAATTTTCGAAATTTCACACATTTTGAAAACTGCAGGGGGGTTTGGGCAAAATATGACCCATCGCCGTTTTCAGTAATTGGCATATTTTCGGTATAAAAAGTCGTAATTTGAAACTGAAAATAGGTGCAGAGAGTCAGAATTCGGCTCAAAAATCACGCTCAGGAGTCAAATTTCCGACATTTCAGACATTTTGAAAACTGCAGGGGGGTTTGGGCAAAATATGACCCATCGCCGTTTTCAGTAATTGGCATATTTTCGGTATAAAAAGTCGTAATTTGAAACTGAAATTACGTGCAGAGAGCCAGAATTCGGCTCAAAAATCACGCTCAGGAGTCAAATTTTCGAAATTTCAGACATTTTGAAAACTGCAGTGGGGTTTGGTCAAAATATGACCCATCGCCGCTTTCAGTATTTGGCATATTTTTAGTATAAAAAGTCGTAATTTGAAACTGAAAATAGGTGCAGAGAGTCAGAATTCGGCTCAAAAATCACGCTCAGGAGTCAAATTTCCGAAATTTCAGAAATTTTGAAAACTGCAGGGGGATTTGGGCAAAATATGACCCATCGCTGTTTTCAGTAATTGGCATATTTTCGGTATAAAAAGTCGTAATTTGAAACTGAAAATAGGTGCAGAGAGTCAGAATTCGGCTCAGAAATCACGCTCAGGAGTCAAATTTTCGAAATTTCAGACATTTTGAAAACTGCAGGGGGGTTTGGGCAAAATATGACACATCGCCATTTTCAGTAATTGGCATATTTTCGGTATAAAAAGTTGTAATTTGAAACTGAAAATAGGTGCAGAGAGTCAGAATTCGGCTCAAAAATCACGCTCAGGAGTCAAATTTCCGAAATTTCAGACATTTTGAAAACTGCAGGGAGGTTTGGGCAAAATATGACCCATCGCTGTTTTCAGTAATTGGCATGTTTTCAGTATAAAAAGTCGTAATTTGAAACTGAAAATAGGTGCAGAGAGTCAGAATTCGGCTCAGAAATCACGCTCAGGAGTCAAATTTCCGACATTTCAGACATTTTGAAAACTGCAGGGGGGTTTGGGCAAAATATGACCCATCGCCGTTTTCAGTAATTGGCATATTTTCGGTATAAAAAGTCGTAATTTGAAACTGAAAATTGGTGAAGAGAGTCAGAATTCGGCTCAAAAATCACGCTCTGGAGTCAAATTTCCGCAATTTCAGAAATTTTGAAAACTGCAGGGGGGTTTGGGCAAAATATGACCCATCGCTGTTTTCAGTAATTGGCATATTTTCGGTATAAAAAGTCGTAATTTGAAACTGAAAATAGGTGCAGAGAGTCAGAATTCGGCTCAAAAATCACGCTCAGGAGTCAAATTTTCGAAATTTCAGACATTTTGAAAACTGCAGGGGGGTTTGGGCAAAATATGACCCATCGCCATTTTCAGTAATTGGCATATTTTCGGTATAAAAAGTCGTAATTTGAAACTGAAAATAGGTGCAGAGAGTCAGAATTCGACTCAAAAATCACGCTCAGGAGTCAAATTTCCGAAATTTCAGACATTTTGAAAACTGCAGGGGGGTTTGGGCAAAATATGACCCATCGCTGTTTTCAGTAATTGGCATGTTTTCGGTATAAAAAGTCGTAATTTGAAACTGAAAATAGGCGCAGAGAGTCAGAATTCGGCTCAGAAATCACGCTCAGGAGTCAAATTTCCGACATTTCAGACATTTTGAAAACTGCAGGGGGGTTTGGGCAAAATATGACCCATTGCCGTTTTCAGTAATTGGCATATTTTCTGTATAAAAAGTCGTAATTTGAAACTGAAAATAGGTGCAGAGAGTCAGAATTCGGCTCAAAAGTCACGCTCAGGAGTCAAATTTCCGAAATTTCAGACATTTTGAAAACTGCAGGGGGGTTTGGGCAAAATATGACCCATCGCTGTTTTCAGTAATTGGCATATTTTTGGTATAAAAAGTCGTAAATTGAAACTGAAAATAGGTGCAGAGAGTCAGAATTCGGCTCAGAAATCACGCTCAGGAGTCAAATTTCAGACATTTCAGACATTTTGAAAACTGCAGGGGGGTTTGGGCAAAATATGACCCATCGCCGTTTTCAGTAATTGGCATATTTTCGGTATGAAAAGTCGTAATTTGAAACTGAAAATAAGTGCAGAGAGTCAGAATTCACCTCAAAAATCACGCACAAGAGTCAAATTTTCGAAATTTCAGACATTTTGAAAACTGCAGGGGAGTTTGGGCAAAATATGACCCATCGCTGTTTTCAGTAAGTGGCATATTTTCGGTATAAAAAGTCGTAATTTGAAACTGAAAATAGGTGCAGAGAGTCAGAATTCGGCTCAAAAATCACGCTCAGGAGTCAAATTTCAGACATTTTGAAAACTGCAGGGGGGTTTGGGCAAAATATGACCCATCGCCGTTTTCAGTAATTGGCATATTTTCGGTATAAAAAGTCATAATTTGAAATAGAAAATAGGTGCAGAGAGTCAGAATTCGGCTCAAAAATCACGCTCAGGAGTCAAATTTCCGACATGTCAGACATTTTGAAAACTGCAGGGGGGTTTGGGCAAAATATGACCCATCGCCGTTTTCAGTAATTGGCATATTTTCGGTATAAAAAGTCGTAATTTGAAACTGAAAATAGGTGCAGAGAGTCAGAATTCGGCTCAAAAATCACGCTCAGGATTCAAATTTCCGAAATTTCAGACATTTCGAAAACTGCAGGGGGGTTTGGGCAAAATATGACCCATCGCTGTTTTCAGTAATTGGCATATTTTCGGTATAAAATGTCGTAATTTGAAACTGAAAATAGGTGCAGAGAGTCAGAATTCGGCTCAAAAATCACGCTCAGGAGTCAAATTTTCGAAATTTCAGACATTTTGAAAACTGCAGTGGGGTTTGGTCAAAATATGACCCATCGCCACTTTCAGTATTTGGCATATTTTCGGAATAAAAAGTCGTAATTTGAAACTGAAAATAGGTGCAGAGAGTCAGAATTCGGCTCAAAAATCACGCTCAGGAGTCAAATTTCCGAAATTTCAGACATTTTGAAAACTGCAGGGGGGTTTGGGCAAAATATGACCCATCGCCGTTTTCAGTAATTGGCATATTTTCGGTATAAAAAGTCGTAATTTGAAACAGAAAATAGGTGCAGAGAGTCAGAATTCGGCTCAAAAATCACGCTCAGGAGTCAAATTTCCGACATGTCAGACATTTTGAAAACTGCAGGGGGGTTTGGGCAAAATATGACCCATCGCTGTTTTCAGTAATTGGCATATTTTCGATATAAAAAGTCGTAATTTGAAACTGAAAATAGGTGCAGAAAGTCAGAATTCGGCTCCAAAATCACGCTCAGGATTCAAATTTCCGACATTTCAGACATTTTGAAAACTGCAGGGGGGTTTGGGCAAAATATGACCCATCGCCGTTTTCAGTAATTGGCATATTTTCGGTATAAAAAGTCGTAATTTGAAACAGAAAATAGGTGCAGAGAGTCAGAATTCGGCTCAAAAATCACGCTCAGGAGTCAAATTTCCGACATGTCAGACATTTTGAAAACTGCAGGGGGGTTTGGGCAAAATATGACCCATCGCCGTTTTCAGTAATTGGCATATTTTCGATATAAAAAGTCGTAATTTGAAACAGAAAATAGTTGCAGAGAGTCAGAATTCGGCTCAAAAATCACGCTCAGGAGTCAAATTTCCGACATGTCAGACATTTTGAAAACTGCAGGGGGGTTTGGGCAAAATATAACCCATCGCCGTTTTCAGTAATTGGCATATTTTCGGTATAAAAAGTCGTAATTTGAAAATGAAAATTGGTGCAGAGAGCCAGAATTCGGCTCAAAAATCACGCTCAGGAGTCAAATTTTCGAAATTTCAGACATTTTGAAAACTGCAGTGGGGTTTGGTCAAAATATGACCCATCGCCGCTTTCAGTATTTGGCATATTTTCGGTATAAAAATTCGTAATTTGAAACTGAAAATAGGTGCAGAGAGTCAGAATTCGGTTCAGAAATCACGCTCAGGAGTCAAATTTCCGAAATTTCAGAAATTTTGAAAACTGCAGGGGGATTTGGGCAAAATATGACCCATCGCTGTTTTCAGTAATTGGCATATTTTCGGTATAAAAAGGCGTAATTTGAAACTGAAAATAGGTGCAGAGAGTCAGAATTCGGCTCAGAAATCTCGCTCAGGAGTCAAATTTTCGAAATTTCAGACATTTTGAAAACTGCAGGGGGGTTTGGGCAAATTATGACCCATCGTCATTTTCCGTAATTGGCATATTTTCGGTATAAAAAGTCGTAATTTGAAACTGAAAATAGGTGCAGAGAGTCAGAATTCGGCTCAAAAATCACGCTCAGGAGTCAAATTTCCGAAATTTCAGACATTTTGAAAACTGCAGGGGGGTTTGGGCAAAATATGACCCATCGCTGTTTTCAGTAATTGGCATGTTTTCGGTATAAAAAGTCGTAATTTGAAACTGAAAATAGGTGCAGAAAGTCAGAATTCGGCTCAAAAATCACGCTCAGGAGTCAAATTTCCGACATTTCAGACATTTTCAAAACTGCAGGGGGGTTTGGGCAAAATATCACCCTTCGCCGTTTTCAGTAATTGGCATATTTTCGGTGTAAAAAGTCGTAATTTGAAACTGAAAATAAGTGCAGAGAGTCAGAATTCGGCTCAAAAATCACGCTCAGGAGTCAAATTTCCGACATTTCAGACATTTTGAAAACTGCAGGGGGGTTTGGGCAAAATATGACCCATCGCTGTTTTCAGTAATTGGCATATTTTCGGTATAAAAAGTCGTAAATTGAAACTGAAAATAGGTGCAGAGAGTCAGAATTCGGCTCAGAAATCACGCTCAGGAGTCAAATTTCAGACATTTCAGACATTTTGAAAACTGCAGGGGGGTTTGGGCAAAATATGACCCATCGCCGTTTTCAGTAATTGGCATATTTTCGGTATAAAAATTCGTAATTTGAAACTGAAAATAAGTGCAGAGAGTCTGAATTCACCTCAAAAATCACGCACAAGAGTCAAATTTTCGAAATTTCAGACATTTTGAAAACTGCAGGGGAGTTTGGGCAAAATATGACCCATCGCTGTTTTCAGTAATTGGCATATTTTCGGTATAAAAAGGCGTAATTTGAAACTGATAATAGGTGCAGAGAGTCAGAATTCGGCTCAAAAATCACGCTCAGGAGTCAAATTTCCGACATTACAGACATTTTGAAAACTGCAGGGGGGTTTGGGCAAAATATGACCCATCGCTGTTTTCAGTAATTGGAATATTTTCGGTATAAAAGGTCGTAATTTGAAACTGAAAATAGGTGCAGTGAGTCAGAATTCGGCTCAAAAATCACGCTCAGGAGTCAAATTTTCGAAATTTCACACATTTTGAAAACTGCAGGGGGGTTTGGGCAAAATATGACCCATCGCCGTTTTCAGTAATTGGCATATTTTCGGTATAAAAAGTCGTAATTTGAAACTGAAAATAGGTGCAGAGAGTCAGAATTCGGCTCAAAAATCACGCTCAGGAGTCAAATTTCCGACATTTCAGACATTTTGAAAACTGCAGGGGGGTTTGGGCAAAATATGACCCATCGCCGTTTTCAGTAATTGGCATATTTTCGGTATAAAAAGTCGTAATTTGAAACTGAAATTACGTGCAGAGAGCCAGAATTCGGCTCAAAAATCACGCTCAGGAGTCAAATTTTCGAAATTTCAGACATTTTGAAAACTGCAGTGGGGTTTGGTCAAAATATGACCCATCGCCGCTTTCAGTATTTGGCATATTTTCAGTATAAAAAGTCGTAATTTGAAACTGAAAATAGGTGCAGAGAGTCAGAATTCGGCTCAAAAATCACGCTCAGGAGTCAAATTTCCGAAATTTCAGACATTTTGAAAACTGCAGGGGGGTTTGGGCAAAATATGACCCATCGCTGTTTTCAGTAATTGGCATGTTTTCAGTATAAAAAGTCGTAATTTGAAACTGAAAATAGGTGCAGAGAGTCAGAATTCGGCTCAGAAATCACGCTCAGGAGTCAAATTTCCGACATTTCAGACATTTTGAAAACTGCAGGGGGGTTTGGGCAAAACATGACCCATCGCCGTTTTCAGTAATTGGCATATTTTCGGTATAAAAAGTCGTAATTTGAAACTGAAAATAGGTGCAGAGAGTCAGAATTCGACTCAAAAATCACGCTCAGGAGTCAAATTTCCGAAATTTCAGACATTTTGAAAACTGCAGGGGGGTTTGGGCAAAATATGACCCATCGCTGTTTTCAGTAATTGGCATGTTTTCGGTATAAAAAGTCGTAATTTGAAACTGAAAATAGGTGCAGAGAGTCAGAATTCGGCTCAGAAATCACGCTCAGGAGTCAAATTTCCGACATTTCAGACATTTTGAAAACTGCAGGGGGGTTTGGGCAAAATATGACCCATTGCCGTTTTCAGTAATTGGCATATTTTCTGTATAAAAAGTCGTAATTTGAAACTGAAAATAGGTGCAGAGAGTCAGAATTCGGCTCAAAAGTCACGCTCAGGAGTCAAATTTCCGAAATTTCAGACATTTTGAAAACTGCAGGGGGGTTTGGGCAAAATATGACCCATCGCTGTTTTCAGTAATTGGCATATTTTTGGTATAAAAAGTCGTAAATTGAAACTGAAAATAGGTGCAGAGAGTCAGAATTCGGCTCAGAAATCACGCTCAGGAGTCAAATTTCAGACATTTCAGACATTTTGAAAACTGCAGGGGGGTTTGGGCAAAATATGACCCATCGCCGTTTTCAGTAATTGGCATATTTTCGGTATAAAAATTCGTAATTTGAAACTGAAAATAAGTGCAGAGAGTCTGAATTCACCTCAAAAATCACGCACAAGAGTCAAATTTTCGAAATTTCAGACATTTTGAAAACTGCAGGGGAGTTTGGGCAAAATATGACCCATCGCTGTTTTCAGTAATTGGCATATTTTCGGTATAAAAAGGCGTAATTTGAAACTGATAATAGGTGCAGAGAGTCAGAATTCGGCTCAAAAATCACGCTCAGGAGTCAAATTTCCGACATTACAGACATTTTGAAAACTGCAGAGGGGTTTGGGCAAAATATGACCCATCGCCGTTTTCAGTAATTGGAATATTTTCGGTATAAAAGGTCGTAATTTGAAACTGAAAATAGGTGCAGTGAGTCAGAATTCGGCTCAAAAATCACGCTCAGGAGTCAAATTTTCGAAATTTCACACATTTTGAAAACTGCAGGGGGGTTTGGGCAAAATATGACCCATCGCCGTTTTCAGTAATTGGCATATTTTCGGTATAAAAAGTCGTAATTTGAAACTGATAATAGGTGCAGAGAGTCAGAATTCGGCTCAAAAATCACGCTCAGGAGTCAAATTTCCGACATTACAGACATTTTGAAAACTGCAGGGGGGTTTGGGCAAAATATGACCCATCGCCGTTTTCAGTAATTGGAATATTTTCGGTATAAAAGGTCGTAATTTGAAACTGAAAATAGGTGCAGTGAGTCAGAATTCGGGTCAAAAATCACGCTCAGGAGTCAAATTTTCGAAATTTCACACATTTTGAAAACTGCAGGGGGGTTTGGGCAAAATATGACCCATCGCCGTTTTCAGTAATTGGCATATTTTCGGTATAAAAAGTCGTAATTTGAAACTGAAAATAGGTGCAGAGAGTCAGAATTCGGCTCAAAAATCACGCTCAGGAGTCAAATTTCCGACATTTCAGACATTTTGAAAACTGCAGGGGGGTTTGGGCAAAATATGACCCATCGCCGTTTTCAGTAATTGGCATATTTTCGGTATAAAATGTCGTAATTTGAAACTGAAATTACGTGCAGAGAGCCAGAATTCGGCTCAAAAATCACGCTCAGGAGTCAAATTTTCGAAATTTCAGACATTTTGAAAACTGCAGTGGGGTTTGGTCAAAATATGACCCATCGCCGCTTTCAGTATTTGGCATATTTTCAGTATAAAAAGTCGTAATTTGAAACTGAAAATAGGTGCAGAGAGTCAGAATTCGGCTCAAAAATCACGCTCAGGAGTCAAATTTCCGAAATTTCAGACATTTTGAAAACTGCAGGGGGGTTTGGGCAAAATATGACCCATCGCTGTTTTCAGTAATTGGCATGTTTTCAGTATAAAAAGTCGTAATTTGAAACTGAAAATAGGTGCAGAGAGTCAGAATTCGGCTCAGAAATCACGCTCAGGAGTCAAATTTCCGACATTTCAGATATTTTGAAAACTGCAGGGGGGTTTGGGCAAAACATGACCCATCGCCGTTTTCAGTAATTGGCATATTTTCGGTATAAAAAGTCGTAATTTGAAACTGAAAATAGGTGCAGAGAGTCAGAATTCGACTCAAAAATCACGCTCAGGAGTCAAATTTCCGAAATTTCAGACATTTTGAAAACTGCAGGGGGGTTTGGGCAAAATATGACCCATCGCTGTTTTCAGTAATTGGCATGTTTTCGGTATAAAAAGTCGTAATTTGAAACTGAAAATAGGTGCAGAGAGTCAGAATTCGGCTCAGAAATCACGCTCAGGAGTCAAATTTCCGACATTTCAGACATTTTGAAAACTGCAGGGGGGTTTGGGCAAAATATGACCCATTGCCGTTTTCAGTAATTGGCATATTTTCTGTATAAAAAGTCGTAATTTGAAACTGAAAATAGGTGCAGAGAGTCAGAATTCGGCTCAAAAGTCACGCTCAGGAGTCAAATTTCCGAAATTTCAGACATTTTGAAAACTGCAGGGGGGTTTGGGCAAAATATGACCCATCGCTGTTTTCAGTAATTGGCATATTTTTGGTATAAAAAGTCGTAAATTGAAACTGAAAATAGGTGCAGAGAGTCAGAATTCGGCTCAGAAATCACGCTCAGGAGTCAAATTTCAGACATTTCAGACATTTTGAAAACTGCAGGGGGGTTTGGGCAAAATATGACCCATCGCCGTTTTCAGTAATTGGCATATTTTCGGTATAAAAATTCGTAATTTGAAACTGAAAATAAGTGCAGAGAGTCTGAATTCACCTCAAAAATCACGCACAAGAGTCAAATTTTCGAAATTTCAGACATTTTGAAAACTGCAGGGGAGTTTGGGCAAAATATGACCCATCGCTGTTTTCAGTAATTGGCATATTTTCGGTATAAAAAGGCGTAATTTGAAACTGATAATAGGTGCAGAGAGTCAGAATTCGGCTCAAAAATCACGCTCAGGAGTCAAATTTCCGACATTACAGACATTTTGAAAACTGCAGGGGGGTTTGGGCAAAATATGACCCATCGCCGTTTTCAGTAATTGGAATATTTTCGGTATAAAAGGTCGTAATTTGAAACTGAAAATAGGTGCAGTGAGTCAGAATTCGGCTCAAAAATCACGCTCAGGAGTCAAATTTTCGAAATTTCACACATTTTGAAAACTGCAGGGGGGTTTGGGCAAAATATGACCCATCGCCGTTTTCAGTAATTGGCATATTTTCGGTATAAAAAGTCGTAATTTGAAACTGAAAATAGGTGCAGAGAGTCAGAATTCGGCTCAAAAATCACGCTCAGGAGTCAAATTTCCGACATTTCAGACATTTTGAAAACTGCTGGGGGGTTTGGGCAAAATATGACCCATCGCCGTTTTCAGTAATTGGCATATTTTCGGTATAAAAAGTCGTAATTTGAAACTGAAATTACGTGCAGAGAGCCAGAATTCGGCTCAAAAATCACGCTCAGGAGTCAAATTTTCGAAATTTCAGACATTTTGAAAACTGCAGTGGGGTTTGGTCAAAATATGACCCATCGCCGCTTTCAGTATTTGGCATATTTTCGGTATAAAAAGTCGTAATTTGAAACTGAAAATAGGTGCAGAGAGTCAGAATTCGGCTCAAAAATCACGCTCAGGATTCAAATTTCCGAAATTTCAGACATTTCGAAAACTGCAGGGGGGTTTGGGCAAAATATGACCCATCGCTGTTTTCAGTAATTGGCATATTTTCGGTATAAAAAGTCGTAATTTGAAACTGAAAATAGGTGCATAGAGTCAGAATTCGGCTCAGAAATCACGCTCAGGAGTCAAATTTCCGACATTTCAGACATTTTGAAAACTGCAGGGGGGTTTGGGCAAAATATGACCAATCGCCGTTTTCAGTAATTGGCATATTTTCGGTATAAAAAGTCGTAATTTGAAACTGAAAATAGGTGCAGAGAGTCAGAATTCGGCTCAAAAATCACGCACAAGAGTCAAATTTTCGAAATTTCAGACATTTTGAAAACTGCAGGGGAGTTTGGGCAAAATATGACCCATCGCTGTTGTCAGTAATTGGCATATTTTCGGTATAAAAACTCGTAATTTGAAACTGAAAATAAGTGCAGAGAGTCAGAATTCGGCTCAAAAATCACGCTCAGGAGTCAAATTTCCGACATTCCAGACATTTTGAAAACTGCAGGGGGGTTTGGGCAAAATATGACCCATCGCCGTTTTCAGTAATTGGCATATTTTCGGTATAAAAAGTCGTAATTTGAAACTGAAAATTGGTGAAGAGAGTCAGAATTCGGCTCAAAAATCACGCTCTGGAGTCAAATTTCCGAAATTTAAGAAATTTTGAAAACTGCAGGGGGGTTTGGGCAAAATATGACCCATCGCTGTTTTCAGTAATTGGCATATTTTCGGTATAAAAAGTCGTAATTTAAAACTGAAAATAGGTGCAGAGAGTCAGAATTCGGCTCAAAAATCACGCTCAGGAGTCAAATTTTCGAAATTTCAGACATTTTGAAAACTGCAGGGGGGTTTGGGCAAAATATGACCCATCGCCATTTTCAGTAATTGGCATATTTTCGGAATAAAAATTCGTAATTTGAAACTGAAAATAGGTGCAGAGAGTCAGAATTCGACTCAAAAATCACGCTCAGGAGTCAAATTTCCGAAATTTCAGACATTTTGAAAACTGCAGGGGGGTTTGGGCAAAATATGACCCATCGCTGTTTTCAGTAATTGGCATGTTTTCGGTATAAAAAGTCGTAATTTGAAACTGAAAATAGGTGCAGAGACTCAGAATTCGGCTCAGAAATCACGCTCAGGAGTCAAATTTCCGACATTTCGGACATTTTGAAAACTGCAGGGGGGTTTGGGCAAAATATGACCCATTGCCGTTTTCAGTAATTGGCATATTTTCGGTATAAAAAGTCGTAATTTGAAACTGAAAATAAGTGCAGAGAGTCAGAATTCACCTCAAAAATCACGCACAAGAGTCAAATTTTCGAAATTTCAGACATTTTGAAAACTGCAGGGGAGTTTGGGCAAAATATGACCCATCGCTGTTTTCAGTAAGTGGCATATTTTCGGTATAAAAAGTCGTAATTTGAAACTGAAAATAGGTGCAGAGAGTCAGAATTCGGCTCAAAAATCACGCTCAGGAGTCAAATTTCAGACATTTTGAAAACTGCAGGGGGGTTTGGGCAAAATATGACCCATCGCCGTTTTCAGTAATTGGCATATTTTCGGTATAAAAAGTCATAATTTGAAACAGAAAATAGGTGCAGAGAGTCAGAATTCGGCTCAAAAATCACGCTCAGGAGTCAAATTTCCGACATGTCAGACATTTTGAAAACTGCAGGGGGGTTTGGGCAAAATATGACCCATCGCCGTTTTCAGTAATTGGCATATTTTCGGTATAAAAAGTCGTAATTTGAAACTGAAAATAGGTGCAGAGAGTCAGAATTCGGCTCAAAAATCACGCTCAGGATTCAAATTTCCGAAATTTCAGACATTTCGAAAACTGCAGGGGGGTTTGGGCAAAATATGACCCATCGCTGTTTTCAGTAATTGGCATATTTTCGGTATAAAAAGTCGTAATTTGAAACTGAAAATAGGTGCAGAGAGTCAGAATTCGGCTCAAAAATCACGCTCAGGAGTCAAATTTTCGAAATTTCAGACATTTTGAAAACTGCAGTGGGGTTTGGTCAAAATATGACCCATCGCCACTTTCAGTATTTGGCATATTTTCGGAATAAAAAGTCGTAATTTGAAACTGAAAATAGGTGCAGAGAGTCAGAATTCGGCTCAAAAATCACGCTCAGGAGTCAAATTTCCGAAATTTCAGACATTTTGAAAACTGCAGGGGGGTTTGGGCAAAATATGACCCATCGCCGTTTTCAGTAATTGGCATATTTTCGGTATAAAAATTCGTAATTTGAAACAGAAAATAGGTGCAGAGAGTCAGAATTCGGCTCAAAAATCACGCTCAGGAGTCAAATTTCCGACATGTCAGATATTTTGAAAACTGCAGGGGGGTTTGGGCAAAATATGACCCATCGCTGTTTTCAGTAATTGGCATATTTTCGATATAAAAAGTCGTAATTTGAAACTGAAAATAGGTGCAGAAAGTCAGAATTCGGCTCAAAAATCACGCTCAGGATTCAAATTTCCGACATTTCAGACATTTTGAAAACTGCAGGGGGGTTTGGGCAAAATATGACCCATCGCCGTTTTCAGTAATTGGCATATTTTCGGTATAAAAAGTCGTAATTTGAAACAGAAAATAGGTGCAGAGAGTCAGAATTCGGCTCAAAAATCACGCTCAGGAGTCAAATTTCCGACATGTCAGACATTTTGAAAACTGCAGGGGGGTTTGGGAAAAATATGACCCATCGCCGTTTTCAGTAATTGGCATATTTTCGATATAAAAAGTCGTAATTTGAAACAGAAAATAGGGGCAGAGAGTCAGAATTCGGCTCAAAAATCACGCTCAGGAGTCAAATTTCCGACATGTCAGACATTTTGAAAACTGCAGGGGGGTTTGGGCAAAATATAACCCATCGCCGTTTTCAGTAATTGGCATATTTTCGGTATAAAAAGTCGTAATTTGAAAATGAAAATTGGTGCAGAGAGTCAGAATTCGGCTCAAAAATCACGCTCAGGAGTCAAATTTCCGAAATTTCAGACATTTTGAAAACTGCAGTGGGGTTTGGTCAAAATATGACCCATCGCCGCTTTCAGTATTTGGCATATTTTCGGTATAAAAATTCGTAATTTGAAACTGAAAATAGGTGCAGAGAGTCAGAATTCGGCTCAGAAATCACGCTCAGGAGTCAAATTTCCGAAATTTCAGAAATTTTGAAAACTGCAGGGGGATTTGGGCAAAATATGACCCATCGCCGTTTTCAGTAATTGGCATATTTTCGGTATAAAAAGTCGTGATTTGAAACTGAAAATAGGTGAAGAGAGTCAGAATTCGGATAAAAAATCACGCTCAGGAGTCAAATTTCAGACATTTCAGACATTTTGAAAACTGCAGGGGGGTTTGGGCAAAATATGACCTATCGTCGTTTTCAGTAATTGGCATATTTTCGGTATAAAAAGTCGTAATTTGAAAATGAAAATTGGTGCAGAGAGTCAGAATTCGGCTCAAAAATCACGCTCAGGAGTCAAATTTCCGAAATTTCAGACATTTTGAAAACTGCAGTGGGGTTTGGTCAAAATATGACCCATCGCCGCTTTCAGTATTTGGCATATTTTCGGTATAAAAATTCGTAATTTGAAACTGAAAATAGGTGCAGAGAGTCAGAATTCGGCTCAGAAATCACGCTCAGGAGTCAAATTTCCGAAATTTCAGAAATTTTGAAAACTGCAGGGGGATTTGGGCAAAATATGACCCATCGCTGTTTTCAGTAATTGGCATATTTTCGGTATAAAAAGTCGTGATTTGAAACTGAAAATAGGTGAAGAGAGTCAGAATTCGGATAAAAAATCACGCTCAGGAGTCAAATTTCCGAAATTTCAGACATTTTGAAAACTGCAGGGGGGTTTGGGCAAAATATGACCCATCGCCGTTTTCAGTAATTGGCATATTTTCGGTATAAAAATTCGTAATTTGAAACAGAAAATAGGTGCAGAGAGTCAGAATTCGGCTCAAAAATCACGCTCAGGAGTCAAATTTCCGACATGTCAGATATTTTGAAAACTGCAGGGGGGTTTGGGCAAAATATGACCCATCGCTGTTTTCAGTAATTGGCATATTTTCGATATAAAAAGTCGTAATTTGAAACTGAAAATAGGTGCAGAAAGTCAGAATTCGGCTCAAAAATCACGCTCAGGATTCAAATTTCCGACATTTCAGACATTTTGAAAACTGCAGGGGGGTTTGGGCAAAATATGACCCATCGCCGTTTTCAGTAATTGGCATATTTTCGGTATAAAAAGTCGTAATTTGAAACAGAAAATAGGTGCAGAGAGTCAGAATTCGGCTCAAAAATCACGCTCAGGAGTCAAATTTCCGACATGTCAGACATTTTGAAAACTGCAGGGGGGTTTGGGAAAAATATGACCCATCGCCGTTTTCAGTAATTGGCATATTTTCGATATAAAAAGTCGTAATTTGAAACAGAAAATAGGGGCAGAGAGTCAGAATTCGGCTCAAAAATCACGCTCAGGAGTCAAATTTCCGACATGTCAGACATTTTGAAAACTGCAGGGGGGTTTGGGCAAAATATAACCCATCGCCGTTTTCAGTAATTGGCATATTTTCGGTATAAAAAGTCGTAATTTGAAAATGAAAATTGGTGCAGAGAGTCAGAATTCGGCTCAAAAATCACGCTCAGGAGTCAAATTTCCGAAATTTCAGACATTTTGAAAACTGCAGTGGGGTTTGGTCAAAATATGACCCATCGCCGCTTTCAGTATTTGGCATATTTTCGGTATAAAAATTCGTAATTTGAAACTGAAAATAGGTGCAGAGAGTCAGAATTCGGCTCAGAAATCACGCTCAGGAGTCAAATTTCCGAAATTTCAGAAATTTTGAAAACTGCAGGGGGATTTGGGCAAAATATGACCCATCGCCGTTTTCAGTAATTGGCATATTTTCGGTATAAAAAGTCGTGATTTGAAACTGAAAATAGGTGAAGAGAGTCAGAATTCGGATAAAAAATCACGCTCAGGAGTCAAATTTCAGACATTTCAGACATTTTGAAAACTGCAGGGGGGTTTGGGCAAAATATGACCTATCGTCGTTTTCAGTAATTGGCATATTTTCGGTATAAAAAGTCGTAATTTGAAAATGAAAATTGGTGCAGAGAGTCAGAATTCGGCTCAAAAATCACGCTCAGGAGTCAAATTTCCGAAATTTCAGACATTTTGAAAACTGCAGTGGGGTTTGGTCAAAATATGACCCATCGCCGCTTTCAGTATTTGGCATATTTTCGGTATAAAAATTCGTAATTTGAAACTGAAAATAGGTGCAGAGAGTCAGAATTCGGCTCAGAAATCACGCTCAGGAGTCAAATTTCCGAAATTTCAGAAATTTTGAAAACTGCAGGGGGATTTGGGCAAAATATGACCCATCGCTGTTTTCAGTAATTGGCATATTTTCGGTATAAAAAGTCGTGATTTGAAACTGAAAATAGGTGAAGAGAGTCAGAATTCGGATAAAAAATCACGCTCAGGAGTCAAATTTCAGACATTTCAGACATTTTGAAAACTGCAGGGGGGTTTGGGCAAAATATGACCTATCGTCGTTTACAGTAATTGGCACATTTTCGGTATGAAACGTCGTAATTTGAAACTGAAAATAGATGCAGAGAGTAAGAATTCGGATAAAAAATCACGCTCAGGAGTCAAATTTCCGACATTTCAGACATTTTGAAAACTGCAGGGGGGTTTGGGCAAAATATGACCCATCGCCGTTTACAGTAATTGGCATATTTTTGGTATGAAACTTCGTATTTTGAAACTGAAAATAGGTGCAGAGAGTCAGAATTCGGCTCAAAAATCACGCTCAGGAGTCTAATTTCCGACATTTCATACATTTTGAAAACTGCAGGGGGGTTTGGGCAAAATATGACCCATCACCGTTTTCAGTAATTGGCATATTTTCGGTATAAAAAGTCTTAATTTGAAACTGAAAATAGGTGCAGAGAGTCAGAATTCGGCTAAAAAATCACGCTCAGGAGTCTAATTTCCAACATTTCAGACATTTTGAAAACTGCAGGGGGGGTTTGGGCAAAATATGACCCATCACCGTTTTCAGTAATTGGCCTATTTTCGGTATGAAACGTCGTAATTTGAAACTGAAAATAGGTGCAGAGAGTAAGAATTCGGATAAAAAATCAAGCTCAGGAGTCAAATTTCCAACATTTCAGACATTTTGAAAACTGCAGGGGGGTTTGGGCAAAATATGACCCATCGCTGTTTACAGTAATTGGCATATTTTCGGTATGGAACGTCGTAATTTGAAACTGAAAATTGATGCAGAGAGTCAGAATTCGGCTCAAAAATCACGCTCAGGAGTCAAATTTCCGACATTTCAGACATTTTGAAAACTGCAGGGGGGTTTGGGCAAAATATGACCCATCGCCGTTTTCAGTAATTGGCATATTTTCGGAATAAAATGTCGTGATTTGAAACTGAAAATAGGTGAAGAGTGTCAGAATTCGGATAAAAAATCACGCTCAGGAGTCAAATTTCAGACATTTCAGACATTTTGAAAACTGCAGGGGGGTTTGGGCAAAATATGACCAATCGTCGTTTACAGTAATTGGCATATTTTCGGTATGAAACGTCGTAATTTGAAACTGAAAATAGATGAAGAGAGTCAGAATTCGGCTCAAAAATCACGCTCAAGAGTCAAATTTCCGACATTTCAGAAATTTTCAAAACTGCAGGGGGGGTTTGGGCAAAATATGACCCATCGCCGTTTTCAGTAATTGGCATATTTTCGGTATAAAAAGTCGTAATTTGAAACTGAAAATAGGTGCAGAGAGTCAGAATTCGGCTCAAAAATCACGCTCAGGAGTCTAATTTCCGACATTTCAGACATTTTGAAAACTGCAGGGGGGTTTGGGCAAAATATGACCCATCACCGTTTTCAGTAATTGGCATATTTTCGGTATAAAAAGTCGTAATTTGAAAATGAAAATAGGTGCAGAGAGTCAGAATTCGGCTCAAAAATCACGATCAGGAGTAAAATTTCCAACATTTCAGACATTTTGAAAACTGCAGGGGGGTTTGGGCAAAATATGACCCATCGCCGTTTTCAGTAATTGGCATATTTTCGGTATAAAAAGTCGTAATTTGAAACTGAAAATAGGTGCAGAGAGTCAGAATTCGGATAAAAAATCACGCTCAGGAGTCAAATTTCCGACATTTCAGACATTTTGAAAACTGCAGGGGGGTTTGGGCAAAATATGACCCATCGCCGTTTACAGTAATTGGCATATTTTCGGTATGAAACGTCGTATTTTGAAACTGAAAATATGTGCAGAGAGTCAGAATTCGGCTCAAAAATCACGTTCAGGAGTGAAATTTCCGACATTTCAGACATTTTGAAAACTGCAGGGGGGTTTGGGCAAAATATGACCCATCGCCGTTTTCAGTAATTGGCATATTTTCGGTATAAAAAGTCGTGATTTGAAACTGAAAATAGGTGAAGAGAGTCAGAATTCGGATAAAAAATCACGCTCAGGAGTCAAATTTCAGACATTTCAGACATTTTGAAAACTGCAGGGGGGTTTGGGCAAAATATGACCTATCGTCGTTTACAGTAATTGGCACATTTTCGGTATGAAACGTCGTAATTTGAAACTGAAAATAGATGCAGAGAGTCAGATTCGGCTAAAAAATCACGCTCAAGAGTCAAATTTCCGACATTTCAGACATTTTCAAAACTGCAGGGGGGTTTGGGCAAAATATGACCCATCGCCGTTTTCAGTAATTGGCATATTTTCGGTATAAAAAGTCGTAATTTGAAACTGAAAATAGGACCAGAGAGTCAGAATTCGGCTCAAAAATCACGCTCAGGAGTCTAATTTCCGACATTTCAGACATTTTGAAAACTGCAGGGGGGGTTTGGGCAAAATATGACCCATCACCGTTTTCAGTAATTGGCATATTTTCGGTATAAAAAGTCGTAATTTGAAAATGAAAATAGGTGCAGAGAGTCAGAATTCGGCTCAAAAATCACGCTCGGGAGTCAAATTTCCAACATTTCAGACATTTTGAAAACTGCAGGGGGGTTAGGGCAAAATAAGACCTATCGCAGTTTACAGTAATTGGCATATTTTCGGTATGAAACGTCGTAATTTGAAACTGAAAATTGATGCAGAGAGTCAGAATTCGGCTCAAAAATCACGCTCAGGAGTCAAATTTCCGACATTTCAGACATTTTGAAAACTGCAGGGGGGGTTTGGGCAAAGAATGACCCATCGCCGTTTTCAGTAATTGGCATATTTTCGGTATAAAAAGTCGTAATTTGAAACTGAAAATAGGTGAAGAGAGTCAGAATTCGGATAAAAAATCACGCTCAGGAGTCAAATTTCAGACATTTCAGACATTTTGAAAACTGCAGGGGGGTTTGGGCAAAATATGACCAATCGTCGTTTACAGTAATTGGCATATTTTCGGTATGAAACGTCGTAATTTGAAACTGAAAATAGATGAAGAGAGTCAGAATTCGGCTCAAAAATCACGCTCAAGAGTCAAATTTCCGACATTTCAGAAATTTTCAAAACTGCAGGGGGGGTTTGGGCAAAATATGACCCATCGCCGTTTTCAGTAATTGGCATATTTTCGGTATAAAAAGTCGTAATTTGAAACTGAAAATAGGTGCAGAGAGTCAGAATTCGGCTCAAAAATCACGCTCAGGAGTCAAATTTCAGACATTTCAGACATTTTGAAAACTGCAGGGGGGTTTGGGCAAAATATGACCTATCGCAGTTTACAGTAATTGGCATATTTTCGGTATGAAACGTCGTAATTTGAAACTGAAAATAGGTGCAGAGAGTCAGAATTTGGCTCAAAAATCACGCTCAGGAGTCAAATTTCCGACATTTCAGACATTTCAAAAACTGCAGGGGGGTTTGGGCAAAATATGACCCATCGCCGTTTCAGTAATTGGCATATTTTCGGTATGAAACGTCGTAATTTGAAACTGAAAAAAGGTGCAGAGAGTCAGAATTCGGCTCAAAAATCACGCTCAAGAGTCAAATTTCCGACATTTCAGACATTTTCAAAACTGCAGGGGGGTTTGGGCAAAATATGACCCATCGATGTTTTCAGTAATTGGCATATTTTCGGTATAAAAAGTCGTAATTTGAAACTGAAAATAGGTGCAGAGAGTCAGAATTCGGATAAAAAATCTCGCTCAGGAGTCAAATTTCCGACATTTCAGACATTTTGAAAACTGCAGGGCGGTTTGGGCAAAATATGACCCATCGCCGTTTACAGTAATTGGTATATTTTCGGTATGAAACATCGTAATTTGAAACTGAAAATAGGTGCAGAGAGTCAGAATTCGGCTCAAGAATTACGCTCAGGAGTCAAATTTTCGACATTTCAGACATTTTAAAAACTGCAGGGGGGTTTGGGCAAAATATGACCCATCGCCGTTTTCAGTAATTGGCATATTTTCGGTATAAAAAGTCGTAATTTGAAACTGAAAATAGGTGCAGAGAGTCAGAATTCGGCTCAAAAATCACGCTCAGGAGTCTAATTTCCGACATTTCAGACATTTTGAAAACTGCAGAGGGGTTTGGGCAAAATATGACCCATCACCGTTTTCAGTAATTGGCATATTTTCGGTATAAAAAGTCGTAATTTGAAAATGAAAATAGGTGCAGAGAGTCAGAATTCGGCTCAAAAATCACGATCAGGAGTAAAATTTCCAACATTTCAGACATTTTGAAAACTGCAGGGGGGTTTGGGCAAAATATGACCCATCGCCGTTTTCAGTAATTGGCATATTTTCGGTATAAAAAGTCGTAATTTGAAACTGAAAATAGGTGCAGAGAGTCAGAATTCGGATAAAAAATCACGCTCAGGAGTCAAATTTCCGACATTTCAGACATTTTGAAAACTGCAGGGGGGTTTGGGCAAAATATGACCCATCGCCGTTTACAGTAATTGGCATATTTTCGGTATGAAACGTCGTATTTTGAAACTGAAAATATGTGCAGAGAGTCAGAATTCGGCTCAAAAATCACGTTCAGGAGTGAAATTTCCGACATTTCAGACATTTTGAAAACTGCAGGGGGGTTTGGGCAAAATATGACCCATCGCCGTTTTCAGTAATTGGCATATTTTCGGTATAAAAAGTCGTGATTTGAAACTGAAAATAGGTGAAGAGAGTCAGAATTCGGATAAAAAATCACGCTCAGGAGTCAAATTTCAGACATTTCAGACATTTTGAAAACTGCAGGGGGGTTTGGGCAAAATATGACCTATCGTCGTTTACAGTAATTGGCACATTTTCGGTATGAAACGTCGTAATTTGAAACTGAAAATAGATGCAGAGAGTCAGATTCGGCTAAAAAATCACGCTCAAGAGTCAAATTTCCGACATTTCAGACATTTTCAAAACTGCAGGGGGGTTTGGGCAAAATATGACCCATCGCCGTTTTCAGTAATTGGCATATTTTCGGTATAAAAAGTCGTAATTTGAAACTGAAAATAGGACCAGAGAGTCAGAATTCGGCTCAAAAATCACGCTCAGGAGTCTAATTTCCGACATTTCAGACATTTTGAAAACTGCAGGGGGGGTTTGGGCAAAATATGACCCATCACCGTTTTCAGTAATTGGCATATTTTCGGTATAAAAAGTCGTAATTTGAAAATGAAAATAGGTGCAGAGAGTCAGAATTCGGCTCAAAAATCACGCTCAGGAGTCAAATTTCCAACATTTCAGACATTTTGAAAACTGCAGGGGGGTTAGGGCAAAATAAGACCTATCGCAGTTTACAGTAATTGGCATATTTTCGGTATGAAACGTCGTAATTTGAAACTGAAAATTGATGCAGAGAGTCAGAATTCGGCTCAAAAATCACGCTCAGGAGTCAAATTTCCGACATTTCAGACATTTTGAAAACTGCAGGGGGGGTTTGGGCAAAGAATGACCCATCGCCGTTTTCAGTAATTGGCATATTTTCGGTATAAAAAGTCGTAATTTGAAACTGAAAATAGGTGAAGAGAGTCAGAATTCGGATAAAAAATCACGCTCAGGAGTCAAATTTCAGACATTTCAGACATTTTGAAAACTGCAGGGGGGTTTGGGCAAAATATGACCAATCGTCGTTTACAGTAATTGGCATATTTTCGGTATGAAACGTCGTAATTTGAAACTGAAAATAGATGAAGAGAGTCAGAATTCGGCTCAAAAATCACGCTCAAGAGTCAAATTTCCGACATTTCAGAAATTTTCAAAACTGCAGGGGGGGTTTGGGCAAAATATGACCCATCGCCGTTTTCAGTAATTGGCATATTTTCGGTATAAAAAGTCGTAATTTGAAACTGAAAATAGGTGCAGAGAGTCAGAATTCGGCTCAAAAATCACGCTCAGGAGTCTAATTTCCGACATTTCAGACATTTTGAAAACTGCAGGGGGGTTTGGGCAAAATATGACCCATCACCGTTTTCAGTAATTGGCATATTTTCGGTATAAAAAGTCGTAATTTGAAAATGAAAATAGGTGCAGAGAGTCAGAATTCGGCTCAAAAATCACGATCAGGAGTAAAATTTCCAACATTTCAGACATTTTGAAAACTGCAGGGGGGTTTGGGCAAAATATGACCCATCGCCGTTTTCAGTAATTGGCATATTTTCGGTATAAAAAGTCGTAATTTGAAACTGAAAATAGGTGCAGAGAGTCAGAATTCGGATAAAAAATCACGCTCAGGAGTCAAATTTCCGACATTTCAGACATTTTGAAAACTGCAGGGGGGTTTGGGCAAAATATGACCCATCGCCGTTTACAGTAATTGGCATATTTTCGGTATGAAACGTCGTATTTTGAAACTGAAAATATGTGCAGAGAGTCAGAATTCGGCTCAAAAATCACGTTCAGGAGTGAAATTTCCGACATTTCAGACATTTTGAAAACTGCAGGGGGGTTTGGGCAAAATATGACCCATCGCCGTTTTCAGTAATTGGCATATTTTCGGTATAAAAAGTCGTGATTTGAAACTGAAAATAGGTGAAGAGAGTCAGAATTCGGATAAAAAATCACGCTCAGGAGTCAAATTTCAGACATTTCAGACATTTTGAAAACTGCAGGGGGGTTTGGGCAAAATATGACCTATCGTCGTTTACAGTAATTGGCACATTTTCGGTATGAAACGTCGTAATTTGAAACTGAAAATAGATGCAGAGAGTCAGATTCGGCTAAAAAATCACGCTCAAGAGTCAAATTTCCGACATTTCAGACATTTTCAAAACTGCAGGGGGGTTTGGGCAAAATATGACCCATCGCCGTTTTCAGTAATTGGCATATTTTCGGTATAAAAAGTCGTAATTTGAAACTGAAAATAGGACCAGAGAGTCAGAATTCGGCTCAAAAATCACGCTCAGGAGTCTAATTTCCGACATTTCAGACATTTTGAAAACTGCAGGGGGGGTTTGGGCAAAATATGACCCATCGCCGTTTTCAGTAATTGGCATATTTTCGGTATAAAAAGTCGTAATTTGAAACTGAAAATAGGACCAGAGAGTCAGAATTCGGATAAAAAATCACGCTCAGGAGTCAAATTTCAGACATTTCAGACATTTTGAAAACTGCAGGGGGGTTTGGGCAAAATATGACCTATCGCAGTTTACAGTAATTGGCATATTTTCGGTATGAAACGTCGTAATTTGAAACTGAAAATAGGTGCAGAGAGTCAGAATTTGGCTCAAAAATCACGCTCAGGAGTCAAATTTCCGACATTTCAGACATTTCAAAAACTGCAGGGGGGTTTGGGCAAAATATGACCCATCGCCGTTTCAGTAATTGGCATATTTTCGGTATGAAACGTCGTAATTTGAAACTGAAAAAAGGTGCAGAGAGTCAGAATTCGGCTCAAAAATCACGCTCAAGAGTCAAATTTCCGACATTTCAGACATTTTCAAAACTGCAGGGGGGTTTGGGCAAAATATGACCCATCGATGTTTTCAGTAATTGGCATATTTTCGGTATAAAAAGTCGTAATTTGAAACTGAAAATAGGTGCAGAGAGTCAGAATTCGGATAAAAAATCTCGCTCAGGAGTCAAATTTCCGACATTTCAGACATTTTGAAAACTGCCGGGCGGTTTGGGCAAAATATGACCCATCGCCGTTTACAGTAATTGGTATATTTTCGGTATGAAACATCGTAATTTGAAACGGAAAATAGGTGCAGAGAGTCAGAATTCGGCTCAAGAATTACGCTCAGGAGTCAAATTTTCGACATTTCAGACATTTTAAAAACTGCAGGGGGGTTTGGGCAAAATATGACCCATCGCCGTTTTCAGTAATTGGCATATTTTCGGTATGAAACGTCGTAATTTGAAACTGATAATAGATGCAGAGAGTCAGAATTCGGCTCAATAATCACGCTCAAGAGTCAAATTTCCGACATTTCAGACATTTTCAAAACTGCAGGGGGGTTTGGGCAAAATATGACCCATCGCCGTTTTCAGTAATTGGCCTATTTTCGGTATGAAACGTCGTAATTTGAAACTGAAAATAGGTGCAGAGAGTAAGAATTCGGATAAAAAATCACGCTCAGAAGTCAAATTTCCGACATTTCAGACATTTTGAAAACTGCAGGGGGGTTTGGGCAAAATATGACCCATCGCCGTTTACAGTAATTGGCATATTTTCGGTATGAAACTTCGTATTTTGAAACTGAAAATAGGTGCAGAGAGTCAGAATTCGGCTCAAAAATCACGCTCAGGAGTCTAATTTCCGACATTTCATACATTTTGAAAACTGCAGGGGGGTTTGGGCAAAATATGACCCATCACCGTTTTCAGTAATTGGCATATTTTCGGTATAAAAAGTCCTAATTTGAAACTGAAAATATGTGCAGAGAGTCAGAATTCGGCTCAAAAATCACGCTCAGGAGTAAAATTTCCAACATTTCAGACATTTTGAAAACTGCAGGGGGGTTTGGGCAAAATATGACCCATCGCCGTTTACAGTAATTGGCATATTTTCGGTATGAAACGTCGTATTTTGAAACTGAAAATATGTGCAGAGAGTCAGAATTCGGCTCAAAAATCACGCTCAGGAGTGAAATTTCCGACATTTCAGACATTTTGAAAACTGCAGGGGGGTTTGGGCAAAATATGACCCATCGCCGTTTTCAGTAATTGGCATATTTTCGGTATAAAAA
The DNA here is from genome assembly GCF_040958095.1 of Procambarus clarkii. Lineage (NCBI taxonomy): Eukaryota > Metazoa > Arthropoda > Malacostraca > Decapoda > Cambaridae > Procambarus > Procambarus clarkii. Next base: position 573,046 of record NW_027189193.1, read on the forward strand.
GTCGTGATTTGAAACTGAAAATAGGTGAAGAGAGTCAGAATTCGGATAAAAAATCACGCTCAGGAGTCAAATTTCAGACATTTCAGTCATTTTGAAAACTGCAGGGGGGTTTGGGCAAAATATGACCTATCGTCGTTTACAGTAATTGGCACATTTTCGTTATGAAACGTCGTAATTTGAAACTGAAAATAGATGCAGAGAGTCAGAATTCGGCTAAAAAATCACGCTCAAGAGTCAAATTTCCGACATTTCAGACATTTTCAAAACTGCAGGGGGGTTTGGGCAAAATATGACCCATCGCCGTTTTCAGTAATTGGCATATTTTCGGTATAAAAAGTCGTAATTTGAAACTGAAAATAGGTGCAGAGAGTCAGAATTCGGCTCAAAAATCACGCTCAGGAGTCTAATTTCCGACATTTCAGACATTTTGAAAACTGCAGGGGGGGTTTGGGCAAAATATGACCCATCACCGTTTTCAGTAATTGGCATATTTTCGGTATAAAAAGTCGTAATTTGAAAATGAAAATAGGTGCAGAGAGTCAGAATTCGGCTCAAAAATCACGCTCAGGAGTCAAATTTCCAACATTTCAGACATTTTGAAAACTGCAGGGGGGTTAGGGCAAAATATGACCTATCGCAGTTTACAGTAATTGGCATATTTTCGGTATGAAACGTCGTAATTTGAAACTGAAAATTGATGCAGAGAGTCAGAATTCGGCTCAAAAATCACGCTCAGGAGTCAAATTTCCGACATTTCAGACATTTTGAAAACTGCAGGGGGGGTTTGGGCAAAGAATGACCCATCGCCGTTTTCAGTAATTGGCATATTTTCGGTATAAAAAGTCGTAATTTGAAACTGAAAATAGGTGAAGAGAGTCAGAATTCGGATAAAAAATCACGCTCAGGAGTCAAATTTCAGACATTTCAGACATTTTGAAAACTGCAGGGGGGTTTGGGCAAAATATGACCTATCGCAGTTTACAGTAATTGGCATATTTTCGGTATGAAACGTCGTAATTTGAAACTGAAAATAGGTGCAGAGAGTCAGAATTTGGCTCAAAAATCACGCTCAGGAGTCAAATTTCCGACATTTCAGACATTTCAAAAACTGCAGGGGGGTTTGGGCAAAATATGACCCATCGCCGTTTCAGTAATTGGCATATTTTCGGTATGAAACGTCGTAATTTGAAACTGAAAAAAGGTGCAGAGAGTCAGAATTCGGCTCAAAAATCACGCTCAAGAGTCAAATTTCCGACATTTCAGACATTTTAAAAACTGCAGGGGGGTTTGGGCAAAATATGACCCATCGCCGTTTTCAGTAATTGGCATATTTTCGGTATAAAAAGTCGTAATTTGAAACTGAAAATAGGTGCAGAGAGTCAGAATTCGGCTAAAAAATCACGCTCAGGAGTCTAATTTCCGACATTTCAGACATTTCAAAAACTGCAGGGGGGTTTGGGCAAAATATGACCCATCGCCGTTTCAGTAATTGGCATATTTTCGGTATGAAACGTCGTAATTTGAGATTGAAAAAAGGTGCAGAGAGTCAGAATTCGGCTCAAAAATCACGCTCAAGAGTCAAATTTCCGACATTTCAGACATTTTCAAAACTGCAGGGGGGTTTGGGCAAAATATGACCCATCGCCGTTTTCAGTAATTGGCATATTTTCGGTATAAAAAGTCGTAATTTGAAACTGAAAATAGGTGCAGAGAGTCAGAATTCGGATAAAAAATCTCGCTCAGGAGTCAAATTTCCGACATTTCAGACATTTTGAAAACTGCAGGGCGGTTTGGGCAAAATATGACCCATCGCCGTTTACAGTAATTGGCATATTTTCGGTATGAAACATCGTAATTTGAAACTGAAAATAGGTGCAGAGAGTCAGAATTCGGCTCAAGAATTACGCTCAGGAGTCAAATTTTCGACATTTCAGACATTTTAAAAACTGCAGGGGGGTTTGGGCAAAATATGACCCATCGCCGTTTTCAGTAATTGGCATATTTTCGGTATGAAACGTCGTAATTTGAAACTGATAATAGATGCAGAGAGTCAGAATTCGGCTCAATAATCACGCTCAAGAGTCAAATTTCCGACATTTCAGACATTTTCAAAACTGCAGGGGGGTTTGGGCAAAATATGACCCATCGCCGTTTTCAGTAATTGGCCTATTTTCGGTATGAAACGTCGTAATTTGAAACTGAAAATAGGTGCAGAGAGTATGAATTCGGATAAAAAATCACGCTCAGGAGTCAAATTTCCGACATTTCAGACATTTTGAAAACTGCAAGGGGGTTTGGGCAAAATATGACCCATCGCCGTTTACAGTAATTGGCATATTTTTGGTATGAAACTTCGTATTTTGAAACTGAAAATAGGTGCAGAGAGTCAGAATTCGGCTCAAAAATCACGCTCAGGAGTCTAATTTCCGACATTTCATACATTTTGAAAACTGCAGGGGGGTTTGGGCAAAATATGACCCATCACCGTTTTCAGTAATTGGCATATTTTCGGTATAAAAAGTCTTAATTTGAAACTGAAAATAGGTGCAGAGAGTCAGAATTCGGCTCAAAAATCACGCTCAGGAGTAAAATTTCCAACATTTCAGACATTTTGAAAACTGCAGGGGGGTTTGGGCAAAATATGACCCATCGCCGTTTACAGTAATGGGCATATTTTCGGTATATAACGTCGTATTTTGAAACTGAAAATATGTGCAGAGAGTCAGAATTCGGCTCAAAAATCACGCTCAGGAGTGAAATTTCCGACATTTCAGACATTTTGAAAACTGCAGAGGGGTTTGGGCAAAATATGACCCATCGCCGTTTTCAGTAATTGGCATATTTTCGGTATAAAAAGTCGTGATTTGAAACTGAAAATAGATGCAGAGAGTCAGAATTCGGCTCAAAAATCACGCTCAAGAGTCAAATTTCCAACATTTCAGACATTTTCAAAACTGCAGGGGGGTTTGGGCATAATATGACCCATCGCCGTTTTCAGTAATTGGCATATTTTCGGTATAAAAAGTCGTAATTTGAAACTGAAAATAGGTGCAGAGAGTCAGAATTCGGATAAAAAATCACGCTCAGGAGTCTAATTTCCGACATTTCAGACATTTTGAAAACTGCAGGGGGGGTTTGGGCAAAATATGACCCATCACCGTTTTCAGTAATTGGCATATTTTCGGTATAAAAAGTCGTAATTTGAAAATGAAAATAGGTGCAGAGAGTCAGAATTCGGCTCAAAAATCACGCTCAGGAGTAAAATTTCCAGCATTTCAGACATTTTGAAAACTGCAGGGGGGTTTGGGCAAAATATGACCCATCGCTGTTTACAGTAATTGGCATATTTTCGGTATGGAACGTCGTAATTTGAAACTGAAAATTGATGCAGAGAGTCAGAATTCGGCTCAAAAATCACGCTCAGGAGTCAAATTTCCGAAATTTCAGACATTTTGAAAACTGCAGGGGGGTTTGGGCAAAATATGACCCATCGCCGTTTTCAGTAATTGGCATATTTTCGGAATAAAATGTCGTGATTTGAAACTGAAAATAGGTGAAGAGTGTCAGAATTCGGATAAAAAATCACGCTCAGGAGTCAAATTTCAGATATTTCAGACATTTTGAAAACTGCAGGGGGGTTTGGGCAAAATATGACCAATCGTCGTTTACAGTAATTGGCATATTTTCGGTATGAAACGTCGTAATTTGAAACTGAAAATAGATGCAGAGAGTCAGAATTCGGCTCAAAAATCACGCTCAAGAGTCAAATTTCCGACATTTCAGAAATTTTCAAAACTGCAGGGGGGGTTTGGGCAAAATATGACCCATCGCCGTTTTCAGTAATTGGCATATTTTCGGTATAAAAAGTCGTAATTTGAAACTGAAAATAGATGCAGAGAGTCAGAATTCGGCTCAAAAATCACGCTCAGGAGTCTAATTTCCGACATTTCAGACATTTTGAAAACTGCAGGGGGGTTTGGGCAAAATATGACCCATCACCGTTTTCAGTAATTGGCATATTTTCGGTATAAAAAGTCGTAATTTGAAAATGAAAATAGGTGCAGAGAGTCAGAATTCGGCTCAAAAATCACGATCAGGAGTAAAATTTCCAACATTTCAGACATTTTGAAAACTGCAGGGGGGTTTGGGCAAACTATGACCCATCGCCGATTTCAGTAATTGGCATATTTTCGGTATAAAAAGTCGTAATTTGTAACTGAAAATAGGTGCAGAGAGTCAGAATTCGGATAAAAAATCACGCTCAGGAGTCAAATTTCCGACATTTCAGACATTTTGAAAACTGCAGGGGGGTTTGGGCAAAATATGACCCATCGCCGTTTACAGTAATTGGCATATTTTCGGTATGAAACGTCGTATTTTGAAACTGAAAATATGTGCAGAGAGTCAGAATTCGGCTCAAAAATCACGTTCAGGAGTGAAATTTCCGACATTTCAGACATTTTGAAAACTGCAGGGGGGTTTGGGCAAAATATGACCCATCGCCGTTTTCAGTAATTGGCATATTTTCGGTATAAAAAGTCGTGATTTGAAACTGAAAATAGGTGAAGAGAGTCAGAATTCGGATAAAAAATCACGCTCAGGAGTCAAATTTCCGACATTTCAGATATTTTGAAAACTGCAGGGGGGTTTGGGCAAAATATGACCAATCGTCGTTTACAGTAATTGGCATATTTTCGGTATGAAACGTCGTAATTTGAAACTGAAAATAGATGCAGAGAGTCAGAATTCGGCTCAAAAATCACGCTCAAGAGTCAAATTTCCGACATTTCAGAAATTTTCAAAACTGCAGGGGGGGTTTGGGCAAAATATGACCCATCGCCGTTTTCAGTAATTGGCATATTTTCGGTATAAAAAGTCGTAATTTGAAACTGAAAATAGATGCAGAGAGTCAGAATTCGGCTCAAAAATCACGCTCAGGAGTCTAATTTCCGACATTTCAGACATTTTGAAAACTGCAGGGGGGTTTGGGCAAAATATGACCCATCACCGTTTTCAGTAATTGGCATATTTTCGGTATAAAAAGTCGTAATTTGAAAATGAAAATAGGTGCAGAGAGTCAGAATTCGGCTCAAAAATCACGATCAGGAGTAAAATTTCCAACATTTCAGACATTTTGAAAACTGCAGGGGTGTTTGGGCAAAATATGACCCATCGCCGTTTTCAGTAATTGGCATATTTTCGGTATAAAAAGTCGTAATTTGAAACTGAAAATAGGTGAAGAGAGTCAGAATTCGGATAAAAAATCACGCTCAGGAGTCAAATTTCAGACATTTCAGACATTTTGAAAACTGCAGGGGGGTTTGGGCAAAATATGACCTATCGTCGTTTACAGTAATTGGCACATTTTCGGTATGAAACGTCGTAATTTGAAACTGAAAATAGATGCAGAGAGTCAGAATTCGGCTAAAAAATCACGCTCAAGAGTCAAATTTCCGACATTTCAGACATTTTCAAAACTGCAGGGGGGTTTGGGCAAAATATGACCCATCGCCGTTTTCAGTAATTGGCATATTTTCGGTATAAAAAGTCGTAATTTGAAACTGAAAATAGGTGCAGAGAGTCAGAATTCGGCTCAAAAATCACGCTCAGGAGTCTAATTTCCGACATTTCAGACATTTTGAAAACTGCAGGGGGGGTTTGGGCAAAATATGACCCATCACCGTTTTCAGTAATTGGCATATTTTCGGTATAAAAAGTCGTAATTTGAAAATGAAAATAGGTGCAGAGAGTCAGAATTCGGCTCAAAAATCACGCTCAGGAGTCAAATTTCCAACATTTCAGACATTTTGAAAACTGCAGGGGGGTTTGGGCAAAATATGACCCATCGCCGTTTTCAGTAATTGGCCTATTTTCGGTATGAAACGTCGTAATTTGAAACTGAAAATTGATGCAGAGAGTCAGAATTCGGCTCAAAAATCACGCTCAGGAGTCAAATTTCCGACATTTCAGACATTTTGAAAACTGCAGGGGGGGTTTGGGCAAAGAATGACCCATCGCCGTTTTCAGTAATTGGCATATTTTCGGTATAAAAAGTCGTAATTTGAAACTGAAAATAGGTGAAGAGAGTCAGAATTCGGATAAAAAATCACGCTCAGGAGTCAAATTTCAGACATTTCAGACATTTTGAAAACTGCAGGGGGGTTTGGGCAAAATATGACCTATCGCAGTTTACAGTAATTGGCATATTTTCGGTATGAAACGTCGTAATTTGAAACTGAAAATAGGTGCAGAGAGTCAGATTTTGGCTCAAAAATCACGCTCAGGAGTCAAATTTCCGACATTTCAGACATTTCAAAAACTGCAGGGGGGTTTGGGCAAAATATGACCCATCGCCGTTTCAGTAATTGGCATATTTTCGGTATGAAACGTCGTAATTTGAAACTGAAAAAAGGTGCAGAGAGTCAGAATTCGGCTCAAAAATCACGCTCAAGAGTCAAATTTCCGACATTTCAGACATTTCAAAAACTGCAGGGGGGTTTGGGCAAAATATGACCCATCGCCGTTTCAGTAATTGGCATATTTTCGGTATAAAAAGTCGTAATTTGAAAATGAAAATAGGTGCAGAGAGTCAGAATTCGGCTCAAAAATCACGATCAGGAGTAAAATTTCCAACATTTCAGACATTTTGAAAACTGCAGGGGGGTTTGGGCAAAATATGACCCATCGCCGTTTTCAGTAATTGGCATATTTTCGGTATAAAAAGTCGTAATTTGAAACTGAAAATAGGTGCAGAGAGTCAGAATTCGGATAAAAAATCACGCTCAGGAGTCAAATTTCCGACATTTCAGACATTTTGAAAACTGCAGGGGGGTTTGGGCAAAATATGACCCATCGCCGTTTACAGTAATTGGCATATTTTCGGTATGAAACGTCGTATTTTGAAACTGAAAATATGTGCAGAGAGTCAGAATTCGGCTCAAAAATCACGTTCAGGAGTGAAATTTCCGACATTTCAGACATTTTGAAAACTGCAGGGGGGTTTGGGCAAAATATGACCCATCGCCGTTTTCAGTAATTGGCATATTTTCGGTATAAAAAGTCGTGATTTGAAACTGAAAATAGGTGAAGAGAGTCAGAATTCGGATAAAAAATCACGCTCAGGAGTCAAATTTCCGACATTTCAGATATTTTGAAAACTGCAGGGGGGTTTGGGCAAAATATGACCAATCGTCGTTTACAGTAATTGGCATATTTTCGGTATGAAACGTCGTAATTTGAAACTGAAAATAGATGCAGAGAGTCAGAATTCGGCTCAAAAATCACGCTCAAGAGTCAAATTTCCGACATTTCAGAAATTTTCAAAACTGCAGGGGGGGTTTGGGCAAAATATGACCCATCGCCGTTTTCAGTAATTGGCATATTTTCGGTATAAAAAGTCGTAATTTGAAACTGAAAATAGATGCAGAGAGTCAGAATTCGGCTCAAAAATCACGCTCAGGAGTCTAATTTCCGACATTTCAGACATTTTGAAAACTGCAGGGGGGTTTGGGCAAAATATGACCCATCACCGTTTTCAGTAATTGGCATATTTTCGGTATAAAAAGTCGTAATTTGAAAATGAAAATAGGTGCAGAGAGTCAGAATTCGGCTCAAAAATCACGATCAGGAGTAAAATTTCCAACATTTCAGACATTTTGAAAACTGCAGGGGGGTTTGGGCAAAATATGACCCATCGCCGTTTTCAGTAATTGGCATATTTTCGGTATAAAAAGTCGTAATTTGAAACTGAAAATAGGTGCAGAGAGTCAGAATTCGGATAAAAAATCACGCTCAGGAGTCAAATTTCCAACATTTCAGACATTTTGAAAACTGCAGGGGGGTTTGGGCAAAATATGACCCATCGCCGTTTACAGTAATTGGCATATTTTCGGTATGAAACGTCGTATTTTGAAACTGAAAATATGTGCAGAGAGTCAGAATTCGGCTCAAAAATGACGTTCAGGAGTGAAATTTCCGACATTTCAGACATTTTGAAAACTGCAGGGGGGTTTGGGCAAAATATGACCCATCGCCGTTTTCAGTAATTAGCATATTTTCGGTATAAAAAGTCGTGATTTGAAACTGAAAATAGGTGAAGAGAGTCAGAATTCGGATAAAAAATCACGCTCAGGAGTCAAATTTCAGACATTTCAGACATTTTGAAAACTGCAGGGGGGTTTGGGCAAAATATGACCTATCGTCGTTTACAGTAATTGGCACATTTTCGGTATGAAACGTCGTAATTTGAAACTGAAAATAGATGCAGAGAGTCAGAATTCGGCTAAAAAATCACGCTCAAGAGTCAAATTTCCGACATTTCAGACATTTTCAAAACTGCAGGGGGGTTTGGGCAAAATATGACCCATCGCCGTTTTCAGTAATTGGCATATTTTCGGTATAAAAAGTCGTAATTTGAAACTGAAAATAGGTGCAGAGAGTCAGAATTCGGCTCAAAAATCACGCTCAGGAGTCTAATTTCCGACATTTCAGACATTTTGAAAACTGCAGGGGGGGTTTGGGCAAAATATGACCCATCACCGTTTTCAGTAATTGGCATATTTTCGGTATAAAAAGTCGTAATTTGAAAATGAAAATAGGTGCAGAGAGTCAGAATTCGGCTCAAAAATCACGCTCAGGAGTCAAATTTCCAACATTTCAGACATTTTGAAAACTGCAGGGGGTTTTGGGCAAAATATGACCCATCGCCGTTTTCAGTAATTGGCCTATTTTCGGTATGAAACGTCGTAATTTGAAACTGAAAATTGATGCAGAGAGTCAGAATTCGGCTCAAAAATCACGCTCAGGAGTCAAATTTCCGACATTTCAGACATTTTGAAAACTGCAGGGGGGGTTTGGGCAAAGAATGACCCATCGCCGTTTTCAGTAATTGGCATATTTTCGGTATAAAAAGTCGTAATTTGAAACTGAAAATAGGTGAAGAGAGTCAGAATTCGGATAAAAAATCACGCTCAGGAGTCAAATTTCAGACATTTCAGACATTTTGAAAACTGCAGGGGGGTTTGGGCAAAATATGACCTATCGCAGTTTACAGTAATTGGCATATTTTCGGTATGAAACGTCGTAATTTGAAACTGAAAATAGGTGCAGAGAGTCAGAATTTGGCTCAAAAATCACGCTCAGGAGTCAAATTTCCGACATTTCAGACATTTCAAAAACTGCAGGGGGGTTTGGGCAAAATATGACCCATCGCCGTTTCAGTAATTGGCATATTTTCGGTATGAAACGTCGTAATTTGAAACTGAAAAAAGGTGCAGAGAGTCAGAATTCGGCTCAAAAATCACGCTCAAGAGTCAAATTTCCGACATTTCAGACATTTTCAAAACTGCAGGGGGGTTTGGGCAAAATATGACCCATCGCCGTTTTCAGTAATTGGCCTATTTTCGGTATGAAACGTCGTAATTTGAAACTGAAAATAGGTGCAGAGAGTAAGAATTCGGATAAAAAATCACGCTCAGGAGTCAAATTTCCGACATTTCAGACATTTTGAAAACTGCAGGGGGGTTTGGGCAAAATATGACCCATCGCCGTTTACAGTAATTGGCATATTTTCGGTATGAAACTTCGTATTTTGAAACTGAAAATAGGTGCAGAGAGTCAGAATTCGGCTCAAAAATCACGCTCAGGAGTCTAATTTCCGACATTTCATACATTTTGAAAACTGCAGGGGGGTTTGGGCAAAATATGACCCATCACCGTTTTCAGTAATTGGCATATTTTCGGTATAAAAAGTCTTAATTTGAAACTGAAAATAGGTGCAGAGAGTCAGAATTCGGATAAAAAATCTCGCTCAGGAGTCAAATTTCCGACATTTCAGACATTTTGAAAACTGCAGGGCGGTTTGGGCAAAATATGACCCATCGCCGTTTACAGTAATTGGCATATTTTCGGTATGAAACATCGTAATTTGAAACTGAAAATAGGTGCAGAGAGTCAGAATTCGGCTCAAGAATTACGCTCAGGAGTCAAATTTTCGACATTTCAGACATTTTAAAAACTGCAGGGGGGTTTGGGCAAAATATGACCCATCGCCGTTTTCAGTAATTGGCATATTTTCGGTATGAAACGTCGTAATTTGAAACTGATAATAGATGCAGAGAGTCAGAATTCGGCTCAATAATCACGCTCAAGAGTCAAATTTCCGACATTTCAGACATTTTCAAAACTGCAGGGGGGTTTGGGCAAAATATGACCCATCGCCGTTTTCAGTAATTGGCCTATTTTCGGTATGAAACGTCGTAATTTGAAACTGAAAATAGGTGCAGAGAGTAAGAATTCGGATAAAAAATCACGCTCAGGAGTCAAATTTCCGACATTTCAGACATTTTGAAAACTGCAAGGGGGTTTGGGCAAAATATGACCCATCGCCGTTTACAGTAATTGGCATATTTTTGGTATGAAACTTCGTATTTTGAAACTGAAAATAGGTGCAGAGAGTCAGAATTCGGCTCAAAAATCACGCTCAGGAGTCTAATTTCCGACATTTCATACATTTTGAAAACTGCAGGGGGGTTTGGGCAAAATATGACCCATCACCGTTTTCAGTAATTGGCATATTTTCGGTATAAAAAGTCTTAATTTGAAACTGAAAATAGGTGCAGAGAGTCAGAATTCGGCTCAAAAATCACGCTCAGGAGTAAAATTTCCAACATTTCAGACATTTTGAAAACTGCAGGGGGGTTTGGGCAAAATATGACCCATCGCCGTTTACAGTAATGGGCATATTTTCGGTATATAACGTCGTATTTTGAAACTGAAAATATGTGCAGAGAGTCAGAATTCGGCTCAAAAATCACGCTCAGGAGTGAAATTTCCGACATTTCAGACATTTTGAAAACTGCAGAGGGGTTTGGGCAAAATATGACCCATCGCCGTTTTCAGTAATTGGCATATTTTCGGTATAAAAAGTCGTGATTTGAAACTGAAAATAGATGCAGAGAGTCAGAATTCGGCTCAAAAATCACGCTCAAGAGTCAAATTTCCAACATTTCAGACATTTTCAAAACTGCAGGGGGGTTTGGGCATAATATGACCCATCGCCGTTTTCAGTAATTGGCATATTTTCGGTATAAAAAGTCGTAATTTGAAACTGAAAATAGGTGCAGAGAGTCAGAATTCGGCTAAAAAATCACGCTCAGGAGTCTAATTTCCGACATTTCAGACATTTTGAAAACTGCAGGGGGGGTTTGGGCAAAATATGACCCATCACCGTTTTCAGTAATTGGCATATTTTCGGTATAAAAAGTCGTAATTTGAAAATGAAAATAGGTGCAGAGAGTCAGAATTCGGCTCAAAAATCACGCTCAGGAGTAAAATTTCCAGCATTTCAGACATTTTGAAAACTGCAGGGGGGTTTGGGCAAAATATGACCCATCACCGTTTTCAGTAATTGGCATATTTTCGGTATGAAACGTCGTAATTTGAAACTGATAATAGATGCAGAGAGTCAGAATTCGGCTCAATAATCACGCTCAAGAGTCAAATTTCCGACATTTCAGACATTTTCAAAACTGCAGGGGGGTTTGGGCAAAATATGACCCATCGCCGTTTTCAGTAATTGGCATATTTTCGGTATAAAAAGTCGTAATTTGAAACTGAAAATAGGTGCAGAGAGTCAGAATTCGGATAAAAAATCTCGCTCAGGAGTCAAATTTCCGACATTTCAGACATTTTGAAAACTGCATGGCGGTTTGGGCAAAATATGACCCATCGCCGTTTACAGTAATTGGCATATTTTCGGTATGAAACATCGTAATTTGAAACTGAAAATAGGTGCAGAGAGTCAGAATTCGGCTCAAGAATTACGCTCAGGAGTCAAATTTTCGACATTTCAGACATTTTAAAAACTGCAGGGGGGTTTGGGCAAAATATGACCCATCGCCGTTTTCAGTAATTGGCATATTTTCGGTATGAAACGTCGTAATTTGAAACTGATAATAGATGCAGAGAGTCAGAATTCGGCTCAATAATCACGCTCAAGAGTCAAATTTCCGACATTTCAGACATTTTCAAAACTGCAGGGGGGTTTGGGCAAAATATGACCCATCGCCGTTTTCAGTAATTGGCCTATTTTCGGTATGAAACGTCGTAATTTGAAACTGAAAATAGGTGCAGAGAGTAAGAATTCGGATAAAAAATCACGCTCAGGAGTCAAATTTCCGACATTTCAGACATTTTGAAAACTGCAAGGGGGTTTGGGCAAAATATGACCCATCGCCGTTTACAGTAATTGGCATATTTTTGGTATGAAACTTCGTATTTTGAAACTGAAAATAGGTGCAGAGAGTCAGAATTCGGCTCAAAAATCACGCTCAGGAGTCTAATTTCCGACATTTCATACATTTTGAAAACTGCAGGGGGGTTTGGGCAAAATATGACCCATCACCGTTTTCAGTAATTGGCATATTTTCGGTATAAAAAGTCTTAATTTGAAACTGAAAATAGGTTCAGAGAGTCAGAATTCGGCTCAAAAATCACGCTCAGGAGTAAAATTTCCAACATTTCAGACATTTTGAAAACTGCAGGGGGGTTTGGGCAAAATATGACCCATCGCCGTTTACAGTACTGGGCATATTTTCGGTATATAACGTCGTATTTTGAAACTGAAAATATGTGCAGAGAGTCAGAATTCGGCTCAAAAATCACGCTCAGGAGTGAAATTTCCGACATTTCAGACATTTTGAAAACTGCAGAGGGGTTTGGGCAAAATATGACCCATCGCCGTTTTCAGTAATTGGCATATTTTCGGTATAAAAAGTCGTGATTTGAATCTGAAAATAGATGCAGAGAGTCAGAATTCGGCTCAAAAATCACGCTCAAGAGTCAAATTTCCAACATTTCAGACATTTTCAAAACTGCAGGGGGGTTTGGGCATAATATGACCCATCGCCGTTTTCAGTAATTGGCATATTTTCGGTATAAAAAGTCGTAATTTGAAACTGAAAATAGGTGCAGAGAGTCAGAATTCGGCTAAAAAATCACGCTCAGGAGTCTAATTTCCGACATTTCAGACATTTTGAAAACTGCAGGGGGGGTTTGGGCAAAATATGACCCATCACCGTTTTCAGTAATTGGCATATTTTCGGTATAAAAAGTCGTAATTTGAAAATGAAAATAGGTGCAGAGAGTCAGAATTCGGCTCAAAAATCACGCTCAGGAGTAAAATTTCCAGCATTTCAGACATTTTGAAAACTGCAGGGGGGTTTGGGCAAAATATGACCCATCGCTGTTTACAGTAATTGGCATATTTTCGGTATGGAACGTCGTAATTTGAAACTGAAAATTGATGCAGAGAGTCAGAATTCGGCTCAAAAATCACGCTCAGGAGTCAAATTTCCGAAATTTCAGACATTTTGAAAACTGCACGGGGGTTTGGGCAAAATATGACCCATCGCCGTTTTCAGTAATTGGCATATTTTCGGAATAAAATGTCGTGATTTGAAACTGAAAATAGGTGAAGAGTGTCAGAATTCGGATAAAAAATCACGCTCAGGAGTCCAATTTCAGATATTTCAGACATTTTGAAAACTGCAGGGGGGTTTGGGCAAAATATGACCAATCGTCGTTTACAGTAATTGGCATATTTTCGGTATGAAACGTCGTAATTTGAAACTGAAAATAGATGCAGAGAGTCAGAATTCGGCTCAAAAATCACGCTCAAGAGTCAAATTTCCGACATTTCAGAAATTTTCAAAACTGCAGGGGGGGTTTGGGCAAAATATGACCCATCGCCGTTTTCAGTAATTGGCATATTTTCGGTATAAAAAGTCGTAATTTGAAACTGAAAATAGATGCAGAGAGTCAGAATTCGGCTCAAAAATCACGCTCAGGAGTCTAATTTCCGACATTTCAGACATTTTGAAAACTGCAGGGGGGTTTGGGCAAAATATGACCCATCACCGTTTTCAGTAATTGGCATATTTTCGGTATAAAAAGTCGTAATTTGAAAATGAAAATAGGTGCAGAGAGTCAGAATTCGGCTCAAAAATCACGATCAGGAGTAAAATTTCCAACATTTCAGACATTTTGAAAACTGCAGGGGGGTTTGGGCAAAATATGACCCATCGCCGTTTTCAGTAATTGGCATATTTTCGGTATAAAAAGTCGTAATTTGAAACTGAAAATAGGTGCAGAGAGTCAGAATTCGGATAAAAAATCACGCTCAGGAGTCAAATTTCCGACATTTCAGACATTTTGAAAGCTGCAGGGGGGTTTGGGCAAAATATGACCCATCGCCGTTTACAGTAATTGGCATATTTTCGGTATGAAACGTCGTATTTTGAAACTGAAAATATGTGCAGAGAGTCAGAATTCGGCTCAAAAATCACGTTCAGGAGTGAAATTTCCGACATTTCAGACATTTTGAAAACTGCAGGGGGGTTTGGGCAAAATATGACCCATCGCCGTTTTCAGTAATTGGCATATTTTCGGTATAAAAAGTCGTGATTTGAAACTGAAAATAGGTGAAGAGAGTCAGAATTCGGATAAAAAATCACGCTCAGGAGTCAAATTTCCGACATTTCAGACATTTTGAAAACTGCAGGGGGGTTTGGGCAAAATATGACCAATCGTCGTTTACAGTAATTGGCATATTTTCGGTATGAAACGTCGTAATTTGAAACTGAAAATAGATGCAGAGAGTCAGAATTCGGCTCAAAAATCACGCTCAAGAGTCAAATTTCCGACATTTCAGAAATTTTCAAAACTGCAGGGGGGGTTTGGGCAAAATATGACCCATCGCCGTTTTCAGTAATTGGCATATATCGGAATAAAAAGTCGTAATTTGAAACTGAAAATAGATGCAGAGAGTCAGAATTCGGCTCAAAAATCACGCTCAGGAGTCTAATTTCCGACATTTCAGACATTTTGAAAACTGCAGGGGGGTTTGGGCAAAATATGACCCATCACCGTTTTCAGTAATTGGCGAATTTTCGGTATAAAAAGTCGTAATTTGAAAATGAAAATAGGTGCAGAGAGTCAGAATTCGGCTCAAAAATCACGATCAGGAGTAAAATTTCCAACATTTCAGACATTTTGAAAACTGCAGGGGGGTTTGGGCAAAATATGACCCATCGCCGTTTTCAGTAATTGGCATATTTTCGGTATAAAAAGTCGTAATTTGAAACTGAAAATAGGTGCAGAGAGTCAGAATTCGGATAAAAAATCACGCTCAGGAGTCAAATTTCCGACATTTCAGACATTTTGAAAACTGCAGGGGGGTTTGGGCAAAATATGTCCCATCGCCGTTTACAGTAATTGGCATATTTTCGGTATGAAACGTCGTATTTTGAAACTGAAAATATGTGCAGAGAGTCAGAATTCGGCTCAAAAATCACGTTCAGGAGTGAAATTTCCGACATTTCAGACATTTTGAAAACTGCAGGGGGGTTTGGGCAAAATATGACCCATCGCCGTTTTCAGTAATTGGCATATTTTCGGTATAAAAAGTCGTGATTTGAAACTGAAAATAGGTGAAGAGAGTCAGAATTCGGATAAAAAATCACGCTCAGGAGTCAAATTTCAGACATTTCAGACATTTTGAAAACTGCAGGGGGGTTTGGGCAAAATATGACCTATCGTCGTTTACAGTAATTGGCACATTTTCGGTATGAAACGTCGTAATTTGAAACTGAAAATAGATGCAGAGAGTCAGAATTCGGCTAAAAAATCACGCTCAAGAGTCAAATTTCCGACATTTCAGACATTTTCAAAACTGCAGGGGGGTTTGGGCAAAATATGACCCATCGCCGTTTTCAGTAATTGGCATATTTTCGGTATAAAAAGTCGTAATTTGAAACTGAAAATAGGTGCAGAGAGTCAGAATTCGGCTCAAAAATCACGCTCAGGAGTCTAATTTCCGACATTTCAGACATTTTGAAAACTGCAGGGGGGGTTTGGGCAAAATATGACCCATCACCGTTTTCAGTAATTGGCATATTTTCGGTATAAAAAGTCGTAATTTGAAAATGAAAATAGGTGCAGAGAGTCAGAATTCGGCTCAAAAATCACGCTCAGGAGTCTAATTTCCGACATTTCAGACATTTTGAAAACTGCAGGGGGGTTTGGGCAAAATATGACCCATCACCGTTTTCAGTAATTGGCGAATTTTCGGTATAAAAAGTCGTAATTTGAAAATGAAAATAGGTGCAGAGAGTCAGAATTCGGATAAAAAATCACGCTCAGGAGTCAAATTTCCAACATTTCAGACATTTTGAAAACTGCAGGGGGGTTTGGGCAAAATATGACCCATCGCCGTTTTCAGTAATTGGCCTATTTTCGGTATGAAACGTCGTAATTTGAAACTGAAAATTGATGCAGAGAGTCAGAATTCGGCTCAAAAATCACGCTCAGGAGTCAAATTTCCGACATTTCAGACATTTTGAAAACTGCAGGGGGGGTTTGGGCAAAGAATGACCCATCGCCGTTTTCAGTAATTGGCATATTTTCGGTATAAAAAGTCGTAATTTGAAACTGAAAATAGGTGAAGAGAGTCAGAATTCGGATAAAAAATCACGCTCAGGAGTCAAATTTCAGACATTTCAGACATTTTGAAAACTGCAGGGGGGTTTGGGCAAAATATGACCTATCGCAGTTTACAGTAATTGGCATATTTTCGGTATGAAACGTCGTAATTTGAAACTGAAAATAGGTGCAGAGAGTCAGAATTTGGCTCAAAAATCACGCTCAGGAGTCAAATTTCCGACATTTCAGACATTTCAAAAACTGCAGGGGGGTTTGGGCAAAATATGACCCATCGCCGTTTCAGTAATTGGCATATTTTCGGTATGAAACGTCGTAATTTGAAACTGAAAAAAGGTGCAGAGAGTCAGAATTCGGCTCAAAAATCACGCTCAAGAGTCAAATTTCCGACATTTCAGACATTTTCAAAACTGCAGGGGGGTTTGGGCAAAATATGACCCATCGCCGTTTTCAGTAATTGGCCTATTTTCGGTATGAAACGTCGTAATTTGAAACTGAAAATAGGTGCAGAGAGTAAGAATTCGGATAAAAAATCACGCTCAGGAGTCAAATTTCCGACATTTCAGACATTTTGAAAACTGCAGGGGGGTTTGGGCAAAATATGACCCATCGCCGTTTACAGTAATTGGCATATTTTCGGTATGAAACTTCGTATTTTGAAACTGAAAATAGGTGCAGAGAGTCAGAATTCGGCTCAAAAATCACGCTCAGGAGTCTAATTTCCGACATTTCATACATTTTGAAAACTGCAGGGGGGTTTGGGCAAAATATGACCCATCACCGTTTTCAGTAATTGGCATATTTTCGGTATAAAAAGTCTTAATTTGAAACTGAAAATAGGTGCAGAGAGTGAGAATTCGGCTCAAAAATCACGCTCAGGAGTAAAGTTTCCAACATTTCAGACATTTTGAAAACTGCAGGGGGGTTTGGGCAAAATATGACCCATCGCCGTTTACAGTAATTGGCATATTTTCGGTATGAAACATCGTAATTTGAAACTGAAAATAGGTGCAGAGAGTAAGAATTCGGCTCAAGAATCACGCTCAGGAGTCAAATTTCCGACATTTCAGACATTTTGAAAACTGCAGGGGGGTTTGGGCAAAATATGACCCATCGCCCTTTACAGTAATTGGCATATTTTCGGTATGAAACATCGTAATTTGAAACTGAAAATAGGTGCAGAGAGTAAGAATTCGGCTCAAGAATCACGCTCAGGAGTCTAATTTCCGACATTTCAGACATTTTGAAAACTGCTGGGGGGTTTGGGCAAAATATGACCCATCACCGTTTTCAGTAATTGGCATATTTTCGGTATAAAAAGACGTAATTTGAAACTGAAAATAGGTGCAGAGAATCAGAATTCGGCTCAAAAATCACGCTCAGGTGTAAAATTTCCAACATTTCAGACATTTTGAAAACTGCAGGGGGGGTTTGGGCAAAATATGACCCATCGCTGTTTACAGTAATTGGCATATTTTCGGTATGGAACGTCGTAATTTGAAACTGAAAATCGATGCAGAGTGTCAGAATTCGGCTCAAAAATCACGCTCAGGAGTCAAATTTCCGACATTTCAGACATTTTGAAAACTGCAGAGGGGTTTGGGCAAAATATGACCCATCGCCGTTTTCAGTAATTGGCATATTTTCGGTATAAAAAGTCGTAATTTGAAACTGAAAATAGGTGCAGAGAGTCAGAATTCGGATAAAAAATCTCACTCAGGAGTCAAATTTCCGACATTTCAGACATTTTGAAAACTGCAGGGCGGTTTGGTCAAAATATGACCCATCGCCGTTTACAGTAATTGGCATATTTTCGGTATGAAACATCGTAATTTGAAACTGAAAATAGGTGCAGAGAGTCAGAATTCGGCTCAAGAATCACGCTCAGGAGTCAAATTTCCGACATTTCAGACATTTTAAAAACTGCAGGGGGGTTTGGGCAAAATATGACCCATCGCCGTTTTCAGTAATTGGCATATTTTCGGTATGAAACGTCGTAATTTGAAACTGAAAATAGATGCAGAGAGTCAGAATTCGGCTCAAAAATCACGCTCAAGAGTCAAATTTCCAACATTTAAGACATTTTCAAAACTGCAGGGGGGTTTGGGCAAAATATGACCCATCGCTGTTTACAGTAATTGGCATATTTTCGGTATGGAACGTCGTAATTTGAAACTGAAAATTGATGCAGAGAGTCAGAATTCGGCTCAAAAATCACGCTCAGGAGTCAAATTTCCGAAATTTCAGACATTTTGAAAACTGCAGGGGGGTTTGGGCAAAATATGACCCATCGCCGTTTTCAGTAATTGGCATATTTTCGGAATAAAATGTCGTGATTTGAAACTGAAAATAGGTGAAGAGTGTCAGAATTCGGATAAAAAATCACGCTCAGGAGTCAAATTTCAGACATTTCAGACATTTTGAAAACTGCAGGGGGGTTTGGGCAAAATATGACCAATCGTCGTTTACAGTAATTGGCATATTTTCGGTATGAAACGTCGTAATTTGAAACTGAAAATAGATGCAGAGAGTCAGAATTCGGCTCAAAAATCACGCTCAAGAGTCAAATTTCCGACATTTCAGAAATTTTCAAAACTGCAGGGGGGGTTTGGGCAAAATATGACCCATCGCCGTTTTCAGTAATTGGCATATTTTCGGTATAAAAAGTCGTAATTTGAAACTGAAAATAGATGCATAGAGTCAGAATTCGGCTCAAAAATCACGCTCAGGAGTCTAATTTCCGACATTTCAGACATTTTGAAAACTGCAGGGGGGTTTGGGCAAAATATGACCCATCACCGTTTTCAGTAATTGGCATATTTTCGGTATAAAAAGTCGTAATTTGAAAATGAAAATAGGTGCAGAGAGTCAGAATTCGGCTCAAAAATCACGATCAGGAGTAAAATTTCCAACATTTCAGACATTTTGAAAACTGCAGGGGGGTTTGGGCAAAATATGACCCATCGCCGTTTTCAGTAATTGGCATATTTTCGGTATAAAAAGTCGTAATTTGAAACTGAAAATAGGTGCAGAGAGTCAGAATTCGGATAAAAAATCATGCTCAGGAGTCAAATTTCCGACATTTCAGACATTTTGAAAACTGCAGGGGGGTTTGGGCAAAATATGACCCATCGCCGTTAACAGTAATTGGCATATTTTCGGTATGAAACGTCGTATTTTGAAACTGAAAATATGTGCAGAGAGTCAGAATTCGGCTCAAAAATCACGTTCAGGAGTGAAATTTCCGACATTTCAGACATTTTGAAAACTGCAGGGGGGTTTGGGCAAAATATGACCCATCGCCGTTTTCAGTAATTGGCATATTTTCGGTATAAAAAGTCGTGATTTGAAACTGAAAATAGGTGAAGAGAGTCAGAATTCGGATAAAAAATCACGCTCAGGAGTCAAATTTCAGACATTTTGAAAACTGCAGGGGGATTGGGCAAAATATGACCTATCGTCGTTTACAGTAATTGGCACATTTTCGGTATGAAACGTCGTAATTTGAAACTGAAAATAGATGCAGAGAGTCAGAATTCGGCTAAAAAATCACGCTCAGGAGTCAAATTTCCGACATTTCAGACATTTTCAAAACTGCAGGGGGGTTTGGGCAAAATATGACCCCTCGCCGTTTTCAGTAATTGGCATATTTTCGGTATAAAAAGTCGTAATTTGAAACTGAAAATAGGTGCAGAGAGTCAGAATTCGGCTCAAAAATCACGCTCAGGAGTCTAATTTCCGACATTTCAGACATTTTGAAAACTGCAGGGGGGGTTTGGGCAAAATATGACCCATCACCGTTTTCAGTAATTGGCATATTTTCGGTATAAAAAGTCGTAATTTGAAAATGAAAATAGGTGCAGAGAGTCAGAATTCGGCTCAAAAATCACGCTCTGGAGTCAAATTTCCAACATTTCAGACATTTTGAAAACTGCAGGGGGGTTAGGGCAAAATATGACCTATCGCAGTTTACAGTAATTGGCATATTTTCGGTATGAAACGTCGTAATTTGAAACTGAAAATTGATGCAGAGAGTCAGAATTCGGCTCAAAAATCACGCTCAGGAGTCAAATTTCCGACATTTCAGACATTTTGAAAACTGCAGGGGGGGTTTGGGCAAAGAATGACCCATCGCCGTTTTCAGTAATTGGCATATTTTCGGTATAAAAAGTCGTAATTTGAAACTGAAAATAGGTGAAGAGAGTCAGAATTCGGATAAAAAATCACGCTCAGGAGTCAAATTTCAGACATTTCAGACATTTTGAAAACTGCAGGGGGGTTTGGGCAAAATATGACCTATCGCAGTTTACAGTAATTGGCATATTTTCGGTATGAAACGTCGTAATTTGAAACTGAAAATAGGTGCAGAGAGTCAGAATTTGGCTCAAAAATCACGCTCAGGAGTCAAATTTCCGACATTTCAGACATTTCAAAAACTGCAGGGGGGTTTGGGCAAAATATGACCCATCGCCGTTTCAGTAATTGGCATATTTTCGGTATGAAACGTCGTAATTTGAAACTGAAAAAAGGTGCAGAGAGTCAGAATTCGGCTCAAAAATCACGCTCAAGAGTCAAATTTCCGACATTTCAGACATTTTCAAAACTGCAGGGGGGTTTGGGCAAAATATGACCCATCGCCGTTTTCAGTAATTGGCCTATTTTCGGTATGAAACGTCGTAATTTGAAACTGAAAATAGGTGCAGAGAGTAAGAATTCGGATAAAAAATCACGCTCAGGAGTCAAATTTCCGACATTTCAGACATTTTGAAAACTGCAGGGGGGTTTGGGCAAAATATGACCCATCGCCGTTTACAGTAATTGGCATATTTTCGGTATGAAACTTCGTATTTTGAAACTGAAAATAGGTGCAGAGAGTCAGAATTCGGCTCAAAAATCACGCTCAGGAGTCTAATTTCCGACATTTCATACATTTTGAAAACTGCAGGGGGGTTTGGGCAAAATATGACCCATCACCGTTTTCAGTAATTGGCATATTTTCGGTATAAAAAGTCTTAATTTGAAACTGAAAATAGGTGCAGAGAGTGAGAATTCGGCTCAAAAATCACGCTCAGGAGTAAAATTTCCAACATTTCAGACATTTTGAAAACTGCAGGGGGGTTTGGGCAAAATATGACCCATCGCCGTTTACAGTAATTGGCATATTTTCGGTATGAAACATCGTAATTTGAAACTGAAAATAGGTGCAGAGAGTAAGAATTCGGCTCAAGAATCACGCTCAGGAGTCAAATTTCCGACATTTCAGACATTTTGAAAAACTGCAGGGGGGTTTGGGCAAAATATGACCCATCGCCGTTTACAGTAATTGGCATATTTTCGGTATGAAACATCGTAATTTGAAACTGAAAATAGGTGCAGAGAGTAAGAATTCGGCTCAAGAATCACGCTCAGGAGTCTAATTTCCGACATTTCAGACATTTTGAAAACTGCTGGGGGGTTTGGGCAAAATATGACCCATCACCGTTTTCAGTAATTGGCATATTTTCGGTATAAAAATTCGTAATTTGAAACTGAAAATAGGTGCAGAGAATCAGAATTCGGCTCAAAAATCACGCTCAGGTGTAAAATTTCCAACATTTCAGACATTTTGAAAACTGCAGGGGGGGTTTGGGCAAAATATGACCCATCGCTGTTTACAGTAATTGGCATATTTTCGGTATGGAACGTCGTAATTTGAAACTGAAAATCGATGCAGAGAGTCAGAATTCGGCTCAAAAATCACGCTCAGGAGTCAAATTTCCGACATTTCAGACATTTTGAAAACTGCAGAGGGGTTTGGGCAAAATATGACCCATCGCCGTTTTCAGTAATTGGCATATTTTCGGTATAAAAAGTCGTAATTTGAAACTGAAAATAGGTGCAGAGAGTCAGAATTCGGATAAAAAATCTCACTCAGGAGTCAAATTTCCGACATTTCAGACATTTTGAAAACTGCAGGGCGGTTTGGTCAAAATATGACCCATCGCCGTTTACAGTAATTGGCATATTTTCGGTATGAAACATCGTAATTTGAAACTGAAAATAGGTGCAGAGAGTCAGAATTCGGCTCAAGAATCACGCTCAGGAGTCAAATTTCCGACATTTCAGACATTTTGAAAACTGCAGGGTGGTTTGGGCAAAATATGACCCATCGCCGTTTTCAGTAATTGGCATATTTTCGGTATGAAACGTCGTAATTTGAAACTGAAAATAGATGCAGAGAGTCAGAATTCGGCTCAAAAATCACGCTCAAGAGTAAAATTTCCAACATTTAAGACATTTTCAAAACTGCAGGGGGGTTTGGGCAAAATATGACCCATCGCCGTTTTCAGTAATTGGCATATTTTCGGTATAAAAAGTCGTAATTTAAAACTGAAAATAGGTGCAGAGTCAGAATTCGGCTCAAAAATCACGCTCAGGTGTAAAATTTCCAACATTTCAGACATTTTGAAAACTGCAGGGGGGTTTGGGCAAAATATGACCCATTGCTGTTTACAGTAATTGGCCTATTTTCGGTATGGAACGTCGTAATTTGAAACTGAAAATCGATGCAGAGAGTCAGAATTCGGCTCAAAAATCACGCTCAGGAGTCAAATTTCCGACATTTCAGACATTTTGAAAACTGCAGAGGGGTTTGGGCAAAATATGACCCATCGCCGTTTTCAGTAATTGGCATATTTTCGGTATAAAAAGTCGTAATTTGAAACTGAAAATAGGTGCAGAGAGTCAGAATTCGGATAAAAAATCTCACTCAGGAGTCAAATTTCCGACATTTCAGACATTTTGAAAACTGCAGGGCGGTTTGGGCAAAATATGACCCATCGCCGTTTACAGTAATTGGCATATTTTCGGTATGAAACATCGTAATTTGAAACTGAAAATAGGTGCAGAGAGTCAGAATTCGGCTCAAGAATCACGCTCAGGAGTCAAATTTCCGACATTTCAGACATTTTAAAAACTGCAGGGGGGTTTGGGCAAAATATGACCCATCGCTGTTTTCAGTAATTGGCATATTTTCGGTATGAAACGTCGTAATTTGAAACTGAAAATAGATGCAGAGAGTCAGAATTCGGCTCAAAAATCACGCTCAAGAGTCAAATTTCCAACATATAAGACATTTTCAAAACTGCAGGGGGGTTTGGGCAAAATATGACCCATCGCCGTTTTCAGTAATTGGCATATTTTCGGTATAAAAAGTCGTAATTTGAAACTGAAAATAGGTGCAGAGTCAGAATTCGGCTCAAAAATCACGCTCAGGAGTCTAATTTCCGACATTTCAGACATTTTGAAAACTGCAGGGGGGTTTGGGAAAAATATGACCCATCACCGTTTTCAGTAATTGGCATATTTTCGGTATAAAAAGTCGTAATTTAAAACTAAAAAT
Source organism: Procambarus clarkii (assembly GCF_040958095.1). NCBI lineage: Eukaryota > Metazoa > Arthropoda > Malacostraca > Decapoda > Cambaridae > Procambarus > Procambarus clarkii. Next base: position 596,924 of record NW_027189193.1, read on the forward strand.
AGGTGCAGAGAATCAGAATTCGGCTCAAAAATCACGCTCAGGTGTAAAATTTCCATCATTTCAGACATTTTGAAAACTGCAGAGGGGTTTGGGCAAAATATGACCCATCGCTGTTTACAGTAATTGGCATATTTTCGGTATGGAACGTCGTAATTTGAAACTGAAAATTGATGCAGAGAGTCAGAATTCGGCTCAAAAATCACGCTCAGGAGTCAAATTTCCGACATTTCAGACATTTTGAAAACTGCAGAGGGGGTTTGGGCAAAATATGACCCATCGCCGTTTTCAGTAATTGGCATATTTTCGGTATAAAAAGTCGTAATTTGAAACAAAAAATAGGTGAAGAGAGTCAGAATTCGGATAAAAAATCACGCTCAGGAGTCAAATTTCAGACATTTCAGACATTTTGAAAACTGCAGGGGGGTTGGGCAAAATATGACCTATCGCCGTTTACAGTAATTGGCATATTTTCGGTATGAAACGTCGTATTTTGAAACTGAAACAAGGTGCAGAGAGTCAGAATTCGGATAAAAAATCTCACTCAGGAGTCAAATTTTCGACATTTCAGACATTTTGAAAACTGCAGGGCGGTTTGGGCAAAATATGACCCTTCGCCGTTTACAGTAATTGGCATATTTTCGGTATGAAACATCGTAATTTGAAACTCAAAATAGGTGCAGAGAGTCAGAATTCAACTCAAGAATCACGCTCAGGAGTCAAATTTCCGACATTTCAGACATTTTAAAAACTGCAGGGGGGTTTGGGCAAAATATGACCCATCGCCGTTTTCAGTAATTGGCATATTTTCGGTATGAAACGTCGTAATTTGAAACTGAAAATAGATGCAGAGAGTCAGAATTCGGCTCAAAAATCACGCTCAAGAGTCAAATTTCCAACATTTAAGACATTTTCAAAACTGCAGGGGGGTTTGGGCAAAACATGACCCATCGCCGTTTTCAGTAATTGGCATATTTTCGGTATAAAAAGTCGTAATTTGAAACTGAAAATAGGTGCAGAGCCAGAATTCGGCTCAAAAATCACGCTCAGGAGTCTAATTTCCGACATTTCAGACATTTTGAAAACTGCAGGGAGGTTTGGGCAAAATATGACCCATCACCGTTTTCAGTAATTGGCATATTTTCGGTATAAAAAGTCGTAATTTGAAACTGAAAATAGGTGCAGAGAGTCAGAATTCGGCTCAAAAATCACGCTCAGGTGTAAAATTTCCAACATTTCAAACATTTTGAAAACTGCAGGGGGGTTTGGGCAAAATATGACCCATCGCTGTTTACAGTAATTGGCATATTTTCGGTATGGAACGTCGTAATTTGAAACTGAAAATTGATGCAGAGAGTCAGAATTCGGCTCAAAAATCACGCTCAGGAGTCAAATTTCCGACATTTCAGACATTTTGAAAACTGCAGAGGGGTTTGGGCAAAATATGACCCATCGCCGTTTTCAGTAATTGGCATATTTTCGGTATAAAAAGTCGTAATTTGAAACTAAAAATAGGTGAAGAGAGTCAGAATTCGGATAAAAAATCACGCTCAGGAGTCAAATTTCAGACATTTCAGACATTTTGAAAACTGCAGGGGGGTTTGGGCAAAATATGACCCATCGCCGTTTACAGTAATTGGCATATTTTTGGTATGAAACGTCGTAATTTGAAACTGAAAATAGGTGCAGAGAGTCAGAATTTGGCTCAAAAATCACGCTCAGGAGTCAAATTTCCGACATTTCAGACATTTAAAAAACTGCAGGGGGGTTTGGGCAAAATATGACCCATCGCCGTTTTCAGTAATTGGCATATTTTCGGTATAAAAAGTCGTAATTTGAAACTGAAAATAGGTGCAGAGTCAGAATTCGGCTCAAAAATCACGCTCAGGAGTCTAATTTCCGACATTTCAGACATTTTGAAAACTGCAGGGGGGTTTGGGAAAAATATGACCCATCACCGTTTTCAGTAATTGGCATATTTTCGGTATAAAAAGTCGTAATTTAAAACTGAAAATAGGTGCAGAGAATCAGAATTCGGCTCAAAAATCACGCTCAGGTGTAAAATTTCCATCATTTCAGACATTTTGAAAACTGCAGAGGGGTTTGGGCAAAATATGACCCATCGCTGTTTACAGTAATTGGCATATTTTCGGTATGGAACGTCGTAATTTGAAACTGAAAATTGATGCAGAGAGTCAGAATTCGGCTCAAAAATCACGCTCAGGAGTCAAATTTCCGACATTTCAGACATTTTGAAAACTGCAGAGGGGGTTTGGGCAAAATATGACCCATCGCCGTTTTCAGTAATTGGCATATTTTCGGTATAAAAAGTCGTAATTTGAAACAAAAAATAGGTGAAGAGAGTCAGAATTCGGATAAAAAATCACGCTCAGGAGTCAAATTTCAGACATTTCAGACATTTTGAAAACTGCAGGGGGGTTGGGCAAAATATGACCTATCGCCGTTTACAGTAATTGGCATATTTTCGGTATGAAACGTCGTATTTTGAAACTGAAACAAGGTGCAGAGAGTCAGAATTCGGATAAAAAATCTCACTCAGGAGTCAAATTTTCGACATTTCAGACATTTTGAAAACTGCAGGGCGGTTTGGGCAAAATATGACCCTTCGCCGTTTACAGTAATTGGCATATTTTCGGTATGAAACATCGTAATTTGAAACTCAAAATAGGTGCAGAGAGTCAGAATTCAACTCAAGAATCACGCTCAGGAGTCAAATTTCCGACATTTCAGACATTTTAAAAACTGCAGGGGGGTTTGGGCAAAATATGACCCATCGCCGTTTTCAGTAATTGGCATATTTTCGGTATGAAACGTCGTAATTTGAAACTGAAAATAGATGCAGAGAGTCAGAATTCGGCTCAAAAATCACGCTCAAGAGTCAAATTTCCAACATTTAGGACATTTTCAAAACTGCAGGGGGGTTTGGGCAAAACATGACCCATCGCCGTTTTCAGTAATTGGCATATTTTCGGTATAAAAAGTCGTAATTTGAAACTGAAAATAGGTGCAGAGCCAGAATTCGGCTCAAAAATCACGCTCAGGAGTCTAATTTCCGACATTTCAGACATTTTGAAAACTGCAGGGAGGTTTGGGCAAAATATGACCCATCACCGTTTTCAGTAATTGGCATATTTTCGGTATAAAAAGTCGTAATTTGAAACTGAAAATAGGTGCAGAGAGTCAGAATTCGGCTCAAAAATCACGCTCAGGTGTAAAATTTCCAACATTTCAAACATTTTGAAAACTGCAGGGGGGTTTGGGCAAAATATGACCCATCACTGTTTACAGTAATTGGCATATTTTCGGTATGGAACGTCGTAATTTGAAACTGAAAATTGATGCAGAGAGTCAGAATTCGGCTCAAAAATCACGCTCAGGAGTCAAATTTCCGACATTTCAGACATTTTGAAAACTGCAGAGGGGTTTGGGCAAAATATGACCCATCGCCGTTTTCAGTAATTGGCATATTTTCGGTATAAAAAGTCGTAATTTGAAACTAAAAATAGGTGAAGAGAGTCAGAATTCGGATAAAAAATCACGCTCAGGAGTCAAATTTCAGACATTTCAGACATTTTGAAAACTGCAGGGGGGTTTGGGCAAAATATGACCCATCGCCGTTTACAGTAATTGGCATATTTTTGGTATGAAACGTCGTAATTTGAAACTGAAAATAGGTGCAGAGAGTCAGAATTTGGCTCAAAAATCACGCTCAGGAGTCAAATTTCCGACATTTCAGACATTTAAAAAACTGCAGGGGGGTTTGGGCAAAATATGACCCATCGCCGTTTTCAGTAATTGGCATATTTTCGGTATAAAAAGTCGTAATTTGAAACTAAAAATAGGTGAAGAGAGTCAGAATTCGGCTCAAAAATCACGCTCAAGAGTCAAATTTCCGACATTTCAGACATTTTGAAAACTGCAGGGGGGTTTGGGCAAAATATGACCTATCGCCGTTTACAGTAATTGGCATATTTTCGGTATGAAACGTCGTAATTTGAAACTAAAAATAGGTGCAGAGAGTCAGAATTTGGCTCAAAAATCACGCTCAGGAGTCAAATTTCCGACATTTCAGACATTTCAAAAACTGCAGGGGGGTTTGGGCAAAATATGACGCATCGCCGTTTTCAGTAATTGGCATATTTTCGGTATGAAACGTCGTAATTTGAAATTGAAAATAGGTGCAGAGAGTCAGAATTCGGCTCAAAAATAACGCTCAAGAGTCAAATTTCCGACATTTCAGACATTTTGAAAACTACAGGGGGGTTTGGGCAAAATATGACCCATCACCGTTTTCAGTAATTGGCATATTTTCGGTATAAAAAGTCGTAATTTGAAACTGAAAATAGGTGCAGAGAGTCAGAATTCGGCTCAAAAATCACGCTCAGGTGTAAAATTTCCAACATTTCAGACATTTTGAAAACTGCAGGGGGGTTTGGGCAAAATATGACCCATCGCTGTTTACAGTAATTGGCATATTTTCGGTATGGAACGTCGTAATTTGAAACTGAAAATTGATGCAGAGAGTCAGAATTCGGCTCAAAAATAGCGCTCAGGAGTCAAATTTCCGACATTTCAGACATTTTGAAAACTGCAGAGGGGTTTGGGCAAAATATGACCCATCGCCGTTTTCAGTAATTGACATATTTTCGGTATAAAAAGTCGTAATTTGAAACTAAAAATAGGTGAAGAGAGTCAGAATTCGGATAAAAAATCACGCTCAGGAGTCAAATTTCAGACATTTTGAAAACTGCAGGGGGGTTTGGGCAAAATATGACCTATCGCCGTTTAAAGTAATTGGCATATTTTCGGTATGAAACGTCGTAATTTGAAACTGAAAATAGGTGCAGAGAGTCAGAATTTGGCTCAAAAATCACGCTCAGGAGTCAAATTTCCGACATTTCAGACATTTCAAAAACTGCAGGGGGGTTTGGGCAAAATATGACCCATCGCCGTTTTCAGTAATTGGCATATTTTCGGTATGAAACGTCGTAATTTGAAACTGAAAATAGGTGCAGAGAGTCAGAATTCGGCTCAAATATTACGCTCAAGAGTCAAATTTCCGACATTTCAGACATTTTGAAAACTGCAGGGGGGTTTGGGCAAAATATGACCTATCGCCGTTTACAGTAATTGGCATATTTTCGGTATGAAACGTCGTAATTTGAAACTGAAAATAGGTGCAGAGAGTCAGAATTTGGCTCAAAAATCACGCTCAGGAGTCAAATTTCCGACATTTCAGACATTTCAAAAACTGCAGGGGGGTTTGGGCAAAATATGACCCATCGCCGTTTTCAGTAATTGGCATATTTTCGGTATGAAACGTCGTAATTTGAAACTGAAAATAGGTGCAGAGAGTCAGAATTCGGCTCAAAATTCACGCTCAAGAGTCAAATTTCCGACATTTCAGACATTTTGAAAACTGCAGGGCGGTTTGGGCAAAATATGACCCATCGCCGTTTACAGTAATTGGCATATTTTCGTTATGAAACATCGTAATTTGAAACTGAAAATAGGTGCAGAGAGTCAGAATTCGGATAAAAAATCTCACTCAGGAGTCAAATTTCCGACATTTCAGACATTTTGAAAACTGCAGGGCGGTTTGGGCAAAATATGACCTATCGTTGTTTACAGTAATTGGCATATTTTCGGTATGAAACATCGTAATTTGAAACTGAAAATAGGTGCAGAGAGTCAGAATTCGGCTCAAGAATCACGCTCAGGAGTCAAATTTCCGACATTTCAGACATTTTAAAAACTGCAGGGGGGTTTGGGCAAAATATGACCCAACGCCGTTTTCAGTAATTGGCATATTTTCGGTATGAAACGTCGTAATTTGAAACTGAAAATAGATGCATAGAGTCAGAATTAGGCTCAAAAATCACACTCAAGAGTCAAATTTCCAACATTTAAGACATTTTCAAAACTGCAGGGGGGTTTGGGCAAAATATGACCCATCGTCGTTTTCAGTAATTGGCATATTTTCGGTATAAAAAGTCGTAATTTGAAACTGAAAATAGGTGCAGAGTCAGAATTCGGCTCAAAAATCACGCTCAGGAGTCTAATTTCCGACATTTCAGACATTTTGAAAACTGCAGGGGGGTTTGGGCAAAATATGACCCATCACCGTTTTCAGTAATTGGCATATTTTCGGTATAAAAAGTCGTAATTTGAAACTGAAAATAGGTGCAGAGAATCAGAATTCGGCTCAAAAATCACGCTCAGGTGTAAACTTTCCAACATTTCAGACATTTTGAAAACTGCAGAGGGGTTTGGGCAAAATATGACCCATCGCTGTTTACAGTAATTGGCATATTTTCGGTATGGAACGTCGTAATTTGAAACTGAAAATTGATGCAGAGAGTCAGAATTCGGCTCAAAAATCACGCTCAGGAGTCAAATTTCCGACATTTCAGACATTTTGAAAACTGCAGAGGGGGTTTGGGCAAAATATGACCCATCGCCGTTTTCAGTAATTGGCATATTTTCGGTATAAAAAGTCGTAATTTGAAACAAAAAATAGGTGAAGAGAGTCAGAATTCGGATAAAAAATCACGCTCAGGAGTCAAATTTCAGACATTTCAGACATTTTGAAAACTGCAGGGGGGTTGGGCAAAATATGACCTATCGCCGTTTACAGTAATTGGCATATTTTCGGTATGAAACGTCGTATTTTGAAACTGAAAATAGGTGCAGAGAGTCAGAATTCGGATAAAAAATCTCACTCAGGAGTCAAATTTCCGACATTTCAGACATTTTGAAAACTGCAGGGCGGTTTGGGCAAAATATGACCCTTCGCCGTTTACAGTAATTGGCATATTTTCGGTATGAAACATCGTAATTTGAAACTGAAAATAGGTGCAGAGAGTCAGAATTCGGCTCAAGAATCACGCTCAGGAGTCAAATTTCCGACATTTCAGACATTTTAAAAACTGCAGGGGGGTTTGGGCAAAACATGACCCATCGCCGTTTTCAGTAATTGGCATATTTTCGGTATGAAACGTCGTAATTTGAAACTGAAAATAGATGCAGAGAGTCAGAATTCGGCTCAAAAATCACGCTCAAGAGTCAAATTTCCAACATTTAAGACATTTTCAAAACTGCAGGGGGGTTTGGGCAAAACATGACCCATCGCCGTTTTCTGTAATTGGCATATTTTCGGTATAAAAAGTCGTAATTTGAAACTGAAAATAGGTGCAGAGCCAGAATTCGGCTCAAAAATCACGCTCAGGAGTCTAATTTCCGACATTTCAGACATTTTGAAAACTGCAGGGAGGTTTGGGCAAAATATGACCCATCACCGTTTTCAGTAATTGGCATATTTTCGGTATAAAAAGTCGTAATTTGAAACTGAAAATAGGTGCAGAGAGTCAGAATTCGGCTCAAAAATCACGCTCAAGAGTCAAATTTCCGACATTTCAGACATTTTGAAAACTGCAGGGGGGTTTGGGCAAAATATGACCTATCGCCGTTTACAGTAATTGGCATATTTTCGGTATGAAACGTCGTAATTTGAAACTAAAAATAGGTGCAGAGAGTCAGAATTCGGCTCAAAAATAACGCTCAAGAGTCAAATTTCCGACATTTCAGACATTTTGAAAACTGCAGGGGGGTTTGGGCAAAATATGACCCATCACCGTTTTCAGTAATTGGCATATTTTCGGTATAAAAAGTCGTAATTTGAAACTGAAAATAGGTGCAGAGAGTCAGAATTCGGCTCAAAAATCACGCTCAGGTGTAAAATTTCCAACATTTCAGACATTTTGAAAACTGCAGGGGGGTTTGGGCAAAATATGACCCATCGCTGTTTACAGTAATTGGCATATTTTCGGTATGGAACGTAGTATTTTGAAACTGAAAATTGATGCAGAGAGTCAGAATTCGGCTCAAAAATAGCGCTCAGGAGTCAAATTTCCGACATTTCAGACATTTTGAAAACTGCAGAGGGGTTTGGGCAAAATATGACCCATCGCCGTTTTCAGTAATTGGCATATTTTCGGTATAAAAAGTCGTAATTTGAAACTAAAAATAGGTGAAGAGAGTCAGAATTCGGATAAAAAATCACGCTCAGGAGTCAAATTTCAGACATTTCAGACATTTTGAAAACTGCAGGGGGGTTTGGGCAAAATATGACCTATCGCCGTTTACAGTAATTGGCATATTTTCGGTATGAAACGTCGTAATTTGAAACTGAAAATAGGTGCAGAGAGTCAGAATTTGGCTCAAAAATCACGCTCAGGAGTCAAATTTCCGACATTTCAGACATTTCGAAAACTGCAGGGGGGTTTGGGCAAAATATGACCCATCGCCGTTTTCAGTAATTGGCATATTTTCGGTATGAAACGTCGTAATTTGAAACTGAAAATAGGTGCAGAGAGTCAGAATTCGGCTCAAATATCACGCTCAAGAGTCAAATTTCCGACATTTCAGACATTTTGAAAACTGCAGGGGGGTTTGGGCAAAATATGGCCTATCGCCGTTTACAGTAATTGGCATATTTTCGGTATGAAACGTCGTAATTTGAAACTGAAAATAGGTGCAGAGAGTCAGAATTTGGCTCAAAAATCACGCTCAGGAGTCAAATTTCAGACATTTCAGACATTTCAAAAACTGCAGGGGGGTTTGGGCAAAATATGACCCATCGCCGTTTACAGTAATTGGCATATTTTCGGTATGAAACGTCGTAATTTGAAACTGAAAATAGGTGCAGAGAGTCAGAATTCGGCTCAAAATTCACGCTCAAGATTCAAATTTCCGACATTTCAGACATTTTGAAAACTGCAGGGCGGTTTGGGCAAAATATGACCCATCGCCGTTTACAGTAATTGGCATATTTTCGGTATGAAACATCGTAATTTGAAACTGAAAATAGGTGCAGAGAGTCAGAATTCGGATAAAAAATCTCACTCAGGAGTCAAATTTCCGACATTTCAGACATTTTGAAAACTGCAGGGCGGTTTGGGCAAAATATGACCCATCGCCGTTTACAGTAATTTGCATATTTTCGGTATGAAACATCGTAATTTGAAACTGAAAATAGGTGCAGAGAGTCAGAATTCGGCTCAAGAATCACGCTCAGGAGTCAAATTTCCGACATTTCAGACATTTTAAAAACTGCAGGGGAGTTTGGGCAAAATATGACCCATCGCCGTTTTCAGTAATTGGCATATTTTCGTTATGAAATGTCGTAATTTGAAACTGAAAATAGATGCAGAGAGTCAGAATTCGGCTCAAAAATCACGCTCAAGAGTCAAATTTCCAACATTTAAGACATTTTCAAAACTGCAGGGGGGTTTGGGCAAAATATGACCCATCGCCGTTTTCAGTAATTGGCATATTTTCGGTATAAAAAGTCGTACTTTGAAACTGAAAATAGGTGCAGAGTCAGAATTCGGCTCAAAAATCACGCTCAGGAGTCTAATTTCCGACATTTCAGACATTTTGAAAACTGCAGGGGGGTTTGGGCAAAATATGACCCATCACCGTTTTCAGTAATTAGCATATTTTCGGTATAAAAAGTCGTAATTTGAAACTGAAAATAGGTGCAGAGAATCAGAATTCGGCTCAAAAATCACGCTCAGGTGTAAACTTTCCAACATTTCAGACATTTTGAAAACTGCAGAGGGGTTTGGGCAAAATATGACCCATCGCTGTTTACAGTAATTGGCATATTTTCGGTATGGAACGTCGTAATTTGAAACTGAAAATTGATGCAGAGAGTCAGAATTCGGCTCAAAAATCACGCTCAGGAGTCAAATTTCCGACATTTCAGACATTTTGAAAACTGCAGAGGGGTTTGGGCAAAATATGACCCATCGCCGTTTTCAGTAATTGGCATATTTTCGGTATAAAAAGTCGTAATTTGAAACTAAAAATAGGTGAAGAGAGTCAGAATTCGGATAAAAAATCACGCTCAGGAGTCAAATTTCAGACATTTCAGACATTTTGAAAACTGCAGGGGGGTTTGGGCAAAATATGACCTATCGCCGTTTACAGTAATTGGCATATTTTCGGTATGAAACGTCGTATTTTGAAACTGAAAATAGGTGCAGAGAGTCAGAATTCGGATAAAAAATCTCACTCAGGAGTCAAATTTCCGACATTTCAGACATTTTTAAAACTGCAGGGCGGTTTGGGCAAAATATGACCCTTCGCCGTTTACAGTAATTGGCATATTTTCGGTATGAAACATCGTAATTTAAAACTGAAAATAGGTGCAGAGAGTCAGAATTCGGCTTAAGAATCACGCTCAGGAGTCAAATTTCCGACATTTCAGACATTTTAAAAACTGCAAGGGGGTTTGGGCAAAATATGACCCATCGCCGTTTTCAGTAATTGGCATATTTTCGGTATGAAACGTCGTAATTTGAAACTGAAAATAGATGCAGAGAGTCAGAATTCGGCTCAAAAATCACGCTCAAGAGTCAAATTTCCAACATTTAAGACATTTTCAAAACTGCAGGGGGGTTTAGGCAAAACATGACCCATCGCCGTTTTCAGTAATTGGCATATTTTCGGTATAAAAAGTCGTAATTTGAAACTGAAAATAGGTGCAGAGTCAGAATTCGGCTCAAAAATCACGCTCAGGAGTCTAATTTCCGACATTTCAGACATTTTGAAAACTGCAGGGGGGTTTGGGCAAAATATGACCCATCACCGTTTTCAGTAATTGGCATATTTTCGGTATAAAAATTCGTAATTTGAAACTGAAAATAGGTGCAGAGAGTCAGAATTCGGCTCAAAAATCACGCTCAGGTGTAAAATTTCCAACATTTCAGACATTTTGAAAACTGCAGGGGGGTTTGGGCAAAATATGACCCATCGCTGTTTACAGTAATTGGCATATTTTCGGTATGGAACGTCAAAATTTGAAACTGAAAATTGATGCAGAGAGTCAGAATTCGGCTCAAAAATCACGCTCAGGAGTCAAATTTCCAACATTTCAGACATTTTGAAAACTGCAGAGGGGTTTGGGCAAAATATGACCCATCGCCGTTTTCAGTAATTGGCATATTTTCGGTATAAAAAGTCGTAATTTGAAACTACAAATAGGTGAAGAGAGTCAGAATTCGGATAAAAAATCCCGCTCAGGAGTCAAATTTCAGACATTTCAGACATTTTGAAAACTGCAGGGGGGTTTGGGCAAAATATGACCCATCGCCGTTTACAGTAATTGGCATATTTTTGGTATGAAACGTCGTAATTTGAAACTGAAAATAGGTGCAGAGAGTCAGAATTTGGCTCAAAAATCACGCTCAGGAGTCAAATTTCCGACATTTCAGACATTTCAAAAACTGGAGGGGGGTTTGGGCAAAATATGACCCATCGCTGTTTTCAGTAATTGGCATATTTTCGGTATGAAACGTCGTAATTTGAAACTGAAAATAGGTGCAGAGAGTCAGAATTCGGCTCAAAAATCACGCTCAAGAGTCAAATTTCCGACATTTCAGACATTTTGAAAACTGCAGTGGGGTTTGGGCAAAATATGACCTATCGCCGTTTACAGTAATTGGCATATTTTCGATATGAAACGTCGTAATTTGAAACTGAAAATAGGTGCAGAGAGTCAGAATTTGGCTCAAAAATCACGCTCAGGAGTCAAATTTCCGACATTTCAGACATTTCAAAAATTGCAGGGGGGTTTGGGCAAAATATGACCCATCGCCGTTTTCAGTAATTGGCATATTTTCGGTATGAAACGTCGTAATTTGAAATTGAAAATAGGTGCAGAGAGTCAGAATTTGGCTCAAAAATAACGCTCAAGAGTCAAATTTCCGACATTTCAGACATTTTGAAAACTGCAGGGGGGTTTGGGCAAAATATGACCCATCACCGTTTTCAGTAATTGGCATATTTTCGGTATAAAAAGTCGTAATTTGAAACTGAAAATAGGTGCAGAGAGTCAGAATTCGGCTCAAAAATCACGCTCAGGTGTAAAATTTCCAACATTTCAGACATTTTGAAAACTGCAGGGGGGTTTGGGCAAAATATGACCCATCGCTGTTTACAGTAAATGGCATATTTTCGGTATGGAACGTCGTAATTTGAAACTGAAAATTGATGCAGAGAGTCTGAATTCGGCTCAAAAATAGCGCTCAGGAGTCAAATTTCCGACATTTCAGACATTTTGAAAACTGCAGAGGGGTTTGGGCAAAATATGACCCATCGCCGTTTTCAGTAATTGGCATATTTTCGGTATAAAAAGTCGTAATTTGAAACTAAAAATAGGTGAAGAGAGTCAGAATTCGGAAAAAAAATCACGCTCAGGAGTCAAATTTCAGACATTTCAGACATTTTGAAAACTGCAGGGGGGTTTGGGCAAAATATGACCTATCGCCGTTTACAGTAATTGGCATATTTTCGGTATGAAACGTCGTAATTTGAAACTGAAAATAGGTGCAGAGAGTCAGTATTTGGCTCAAAAATCACGCTCAGGAGTCAAATTTCCGACATTTCAGACATTTCAAAAACTGCAGGGGGTTTGGGCAAAATATGACCCATCGCCGTTTTCAGTAATTGGCATATTTTCGGTATGAAACGTCGTAATTTGAAACTGAAAATAGGTGCAGAGAGTCAGAATTCGGCTCAAAAATCACGCTCAAGAGTCAAATTTCCGACATTTCAGACATTTTGAAAACTGCAGGGGGGTTTGGGCAAAATATGACCTATCGCCGTTTACAGTAATTGGCATATTTTCGGTATGAAACGTCGTAATTTGAAACTGAAAATAGGTGCAGAGAGTCAGAATTTGGCTCAAAAATCACGCTCAGGAGTCAAATTTCCGACATTTCAGACATTTCAAAAACTGCAGGGGGGTTTGGGCAAAATATGACCCATCGCCGTTTTCAGTAATTGGCATATTTTCGGTATGAAACGTCGTAATTTGAAACTGAAAATAGGTGCAGAGAGTCAGAATTTGGCTCAAAATTCACGCTCAAGAGTCAAATTTCCGACATTTCAGACATTTTGAAAACTGCAGGGCGGTTTGGGCAAAATATGACCCATCGCCGTTTACAGTAATTGGCATATTTTCGGTATGAAACATCGTAATTTGAAACTGAAAATAGGTGCAGAGAGTCAGAATTCGGCTCAAGAATCACGCTCAGGAGTCAAATTTCCGACATTTCAGACATTTTAAAAACTGCAGGGGGGTTTGGGCAAAATATGACCCATCGCCGTTTTCAGTAATTGGCATATTTTCGGTATGAAACGTCGTAATTTGAAACTGAAAATAGATGCAGAGAGTCAGAATTCGGCTCAAAAATCACGCTCAAGAGTCAAACTTCCGACATTTCAGACATTTTCAAAACTGCAGGAGAGTTTGGGCAAAATATGACCCATCGCCGTTTTCAGTAATTGGCATATTTTCGGTATAAAAATTCGTAATTTGAAACTGAAAATAGGTGCAGAGAGTCAGAATTCGGATAAAAAATCACGCTCAGGAGTCAAATTTCCGACAATTCAGACATTTTGAAAACTGCAGAGGGGTTTGGGCAAAATATGACCCATCGCCGTTTACAGTAATTGGCATTTTTGGAGTATGAAACGTCGTAATTTGAAACTGAAAATAGGTGCAGAGAGTCAGAATTCGGCTCAAAAATCACGCTCAGGAGTAAAATTTCCAACATTTCAGACATTTTGAAAATTGCAGGGGGGTTTGGTCAAAATATGACCCATCGCTGTTTACAGTAATTGGCATATTTTCGGTATGGAACGTCGTAATTTGAAACTGAAAATTGATGCAGAGAGTCAGAATTCGGCTCAAAAATCACGCTCATGAGTCAAATTTCCGACATTTCAGACATTTTGAAAACTGCAGAGGGGTTTGGGCAAAATTTGACCCATCGCCGTTTTCAGTAATTGGCGTATTTTCGGTATAAAAAGTCGTAATTTGAAACTAAAAATAGGTGAAGAGAGTCAGAATTCGGATAAAAAATCACGCTCAGGAGTCAAATTTCCGACATTTCAGACATTTCAAAAACTGCAGGGGGGTTTGGTCAAAATATGACCCATCGCCGTTTTCAGTAATTGGCATATTTTCGGTATGAAACGTCGTAATTTGAAACTGAAAATAGGTGCAGAGAGTCAGAATTCGGCTCAAAATGCACGCTCAAGAGTCAAATTTTCGACATTTCAGACATTTTGAAAACTGCAGGGGGGTTTGGGCAAAATATGACCCATCGATGTTTTCAGTAATTGGCATATTTTCGGTATAAAAAGTCGTAATTTGAAACTGAAAATAGGTGCAGAGAGTCAGAATTCGGATAAAAAATCTCGCTCAGGAGTCAAATTTCCGACATTTCAGACATTTTGAAAACTGCAGGGCGGTTTGGGCAAAATATGACCCATCGCCGTTTTCAGTAATTGGCATATTTTCGGTATAAAAATTCGTAATTTGAAACTGAAAATAGGTGCAGAGAGTCAGAATTCGGATAAAAAATCACGCTCAGGAGTCAAATTTCCGACATTTCAGACATTTTGAAAATTGCAGATCGGTTTGGGCAAAATATGACCCATCGCCGTTTACAGTAATTGGCATATTTTCGGTATGAAACATCGTAATTTGAAACTGAAAATAGGTGCAGAGACTCAAAATTCGGCTCAAGAATCACGCTCAGGAGTCAAATTTCCGACATTTCAGACATTTTAAAAACTGCAGGGGGGTTTGGGCAAAATATGACCCATCGCCGTTATCAGTAATTGGCATATTTTCGGTATGAAACGTCGTAATTTGAAACTGAAAATAGGTGCAGAGAGTCAGAATTCGGCTCAAAAATCACTGTCAGGAGTCTAATTTCCGACATTTCAGACATTTTGAAAACTGCAGGGGGGTTTGGACAAAATATGACCCATCACCGTTTTCAGTAATTGGCATATTTTCGATATAAAAAGTCGTAATTTGAAACTGAAAATAGGTGCAGAGAGTCAGAATTCGGCTCAAAAATCACGCTCAGGAGTTAAATTTCCAACATTTCAGACATTTTGAAAACTGCAGGGGGGTTTGGGCAAAATATGACCCATCGCCGTTTACAGTAATTGGCATATTTTTGGTATGAAACGTCGTAATTTGAAACTGAAAATAGGTGCAGAGAGTCAGAATTTGGCTCAAAAATCACGCTCAGGAGTCAAATTTCCGACATTTCAGACATTTCAAAAACTGGAGGGGGGTTTGGGCAAAATATGACCCATCGCTGTTTTCAGTAATTGGCATATTTTCGGTATGAAACGTCGTAATTTGAAACTGAAAATAGGTGCAGAGAGTCAGAATTCGGCTCAAAAATCACGCTCAAGAGTCAAATTTCCGACATTTCAGACATTTTGAAAACTGCAGTGGGGTTTGGGCAAAATATGACCTATCGCCGTTTACAGTAATTGGCATATTTTCGATATGAAACGTCGTAATTTGAAACTGAAAATAGGTGCAGAGAGTCAGAATTTGGCTCAAAAATCACGCTCAGGAGTCAAATTTCCGACATTTCAGACATTTCAAAAATTGCAGGGGGGTTTGGGCAAAATATGACCCATCGCCGTTTTCAGTAATTGGCATATTTTCGGTATGAAACGTCGTAATTTGAAATTGAAAATAGGTGCAGAGAGTCAGAATTTGGCTCAAAAATAACGCTCAAGAGTCAAATTTCCGACATTTCAGACATTTTGAAAACTGCAGGGGGGTTTGGGCAAAATATGACCCATCACCGTTTTCAGTAATTGGCATATTTTCGGTATAAAAAGTCGTAATTTGAAACTGAAAATAGGTGCAGAGAGTCAGAATTCGGCTCAAAAATCACGCTCAGGTGTAAAATTTCCAACATTTCAGACATTTTGAAAACTGCAGGGGGGTTTGGGCAAAATATGACCCATCGCTGTTTACAGTAAATGGCATATTTTCGGTATGGAACGTCGTAATTTGAAACTGAAAATTGATGCAGAGAGTCTGAATTCGGCTCAAAAATAGCGCTCAGGAGTCAAATTTCCGACATTTCAGACATTTTGAAAACTGCAGAGGGGTTTGGGCAAAATATGACCCATCGCCGTTTTCAGTAATTGGCATATTTTCGGTATAAAAAGTCGTAATTTGAAACTAAAAATAGGTGAAGAGAGTCAGAATTCGGATAAAAAATCACGCTCAGGAGTCAAATTTCAGACATTTCAGACATTTTGAAAACTGCAGGGGGGTTTGGGCAAAATATGACCTATCGCCGTTTACAGTAATTGGCATATTTTCGGTATGAAACGTCGTAATTTGAAACTGAAAATAGGTGCAGAGAGTCAGTATTTGGCTCAAAAATCACGCTCAGGAGTCAAATTTCCGACATTTCAGACATTTCAAAAACTGCAGGGGGTTTGGGCAAAATATGACCCATCGCCGTTTTCAGTAATTGGCATATTTTCGGTATGAAACGTCGTAATTTGAAACTGAAAATAGGTGCAGAGAGTCAGAATTCGGCTCAAAAATCACGCTCAAGAGTCAAATTTCCGACATTTCAGACATTTTGAAAACTGCAGGGGGGTTTGGGCAAAATATGACCTATCGCCGTTTACAGTAATTGGCATATTTTCGGTATGAAACGTCGTAATTTGAAACTGAAAATAGGTGCAGAGAGTCAGAATTTGGCTCAAAAATCACGCTCAGGAGTCAAATTTCCGACATTTCAGACATTTCAAAAACTGCAGGGGGGTTTGGGCAAAATATGACCCATCGCCGTTTTCAGTAATTGGCATATTTTCGGTATGAAACGTCGTAATTTGAAACTGAAAATAGGTGCAGAGAGTCAGAATTTGGCTCAAAATTCACGCTCAAGAGTCAAATTTCCGACATTTCAGACATTTTGAAAACTGCAGGGCGGTTTGGGCAAAATATGACCCATCGCCGTTTACAGTAATTGGCATATTTTCGGTATGAAACATCGTAATTTGAAACTGAAAATAGGTGCAGAGAGTCAGAATTCGGCTCAAGAATCACGCTCAGGAGTCAAATTTCCGACATTTCAGACATTTTAAAAACAGCAGGGGGGTTTGGGCAAAATATGACCCATCGCCGTTTTCAGTAATTGGCATATTTTCGGTATGAAACGTCGTAATTTGAAACTGAAAATAGATGCAGAGAGTCAGAATTCGGCTCAAAAATCACGCTCAAGAGTCAAACTTCCGACATTTCAGACATTTTCAAAACTGCAGGAGAGTTTGGGCAAAATATGACCCATCGCCGTTTTCAGTAATTGGCATATTTTCGGTATAAAAATTCGTAATTTGAAACTGAAAATAGGTGCAGAGAGTCAGAATTCGGATAAAAAATCACGCTCAGGAGTCAAATTTCCGACAATTCAGACATTTTGAAAACTGCAGAGGGGTTTGGGCAAAATATGACCCATCGCCGTTTACAGTAATTGGCATTTTTGGAGTATGAAACGTCGTAATTTGAAACTGAAAATAGGTGCAGAGAGTCAGAATTCGGCTCAAAAATCACGCTCAGGAGTAAAATTTCCAACATTTCAGACATTTTGAAAATTGCAGGGGGGTTTGGTCAAAATATGACCCATCGCTGTTTACAGTAATTGGCATATTTTCGGTATGGAACGTCGTAATTTGAAACTGAAAATTGATGCAGAGAGTCAGAATTCGGCTCAAAAATCACGCTCATGAGTCAAATTTCCGACATTTCAGACATTTTGAAAACTGCAGAGGGGTTTGGGCAAAATTTGACCCATCGCCGTTTTCAGTAATTGGCGTATTTTCGGTATAAAAAGTCGTAATTTGAAACTAAAAATAGGTGAAGAGAGTCAGAATTCGGATAAAAAATCACGCTCAGGAGTCAAATTTCCGACATTTCAGACATTTCAAAAACTGCAGGGGGGTTTGGTCAAAATATGACCCATCGCCGTTTTCAGTAATTGGCATATTTTCGGTATGAAACGTCGTAATTTGAAACTGAAAATAGGTGCAGAGAGTCAGAATTCGGCTCAAAATGCACGCTCAAGAGTCAAATTTTCGACATTTCAGACATTTTGAAAACTGCAGGGGGGTTTGGGCAAAATATGACCCATCGATGTTTTCAGTAATTGGCATATTTTCGGTATAAAAAGTCGTAATTTGAAACTGAAAATAGGTGCAGAGAGTCAGAATTCGGATAAAAAATCTCGCTCAGGAGTCAAATTTCCGACATTTCAGACATTTTGAAAACTGCAGGGCGGTTTGGGCAAAATATGACCCATCGCCGTTTTCAGTAATTGGCATATTTTCGGTATAAAAATTCGTAATTTGAAACTGAAAATAGGTGCAGAGAGTCAGAATTCGGATAAAAAATCACGCTCAGGAGTCAAATTTCCGACATTTCAGACATTTTGAAAATTGCAGATCGGTTTGGGCAAAATATGACCCATCGCCGTTTACAGTAATTGGCATATTTTCGGTATGAAACATCGTAATTTGAAACTGAAAATAGGTGCAGAGACTCAAAATTCGGCTCAAGAATCACGCTCAGGAGTCAAATTTCCGACATTTCAGACATTTTAAAAACTGCAGGGGGGTTTGGGCAAAATATGACCCATCGCCGTTATCAGTAATTGGCATATTTTCGGTATGAAACGTCGTAATTTGAAACTGAAAATAGGTGCAGAGAGTCAGAATTCGGCTCAAAAATCACTGTCAGGAGTCTAATTTCCGACATTTCAGACATTTTGAAAACTGCAGGGGGGTTTGGACAAAATATGACCCATCACCGTTTTCAGTAATTGGCATATTTTCGATATAAAAAGTCGTAATTTGAAACTGAAAATAGGTGCAGAGAGTCAGAATTCGGCTCAAAAATCACGCTCAGGAGTTAAATTTCCAACATTTCAGACATTTTGAAAACTGCAGGGGGGTTTGGTCAAAATATGACCCATCGCTGTTTACAGTAATTGGCATATTTTCGGTATGGAACGTCGTAATTTGAAACTGAAAATTGATGCAGAGAGTCAGAATTCGGCTCAAAAATCACGCTCAGGAGTCAAATTTCCTACATTTCAGACATTTTGAAAACTGCAGAGGGGTTTGGTCAAAATATGACCCATCGCCGTTTTCAGTAATTGGCGTATTTTCGGTATAAAAAGTCGTAATTTGAAACTAAAAATAGGTGAAGAGAGTCAGAATTCGGATAAAAAATCACGCTCAGGAGTCAAATTTCCGACATTTCAGACATTTAAAAAACTGCAGGGGTGTTTGGGCAAAATATGACCCATCGCCGTTTTCAGTAATTGGCATATTTTCGGTATGAAACGTCGTAATTTGAAACTGAAAATAGGTGCAGAGAGTCAGAATTCGGCTCAAAAATCACGCTCAAGAGTCAAATTTCCGACATTTCAGACATTTTGAAAACTGCAGGGGGGTTTGGGCAAAATATGACCTATCGCCGTTTACAGTAATTGGCATATTTTCGGTATGAAACGTCGTAATTTGAAACTGAAAATAGGTGCAGAGAGTCAGAATTTGGCTCAAAAATCACGCTCAGGAGTCAAATTTCCGACATTTCAGACATTTCAAAAACTGCAGGGGGGTTTGGTCAAAATATGACCCATCGCCGTTTTTAGTAATTGGCATATTTTCGGTATGAAACGTCGTAATTTGAAACTGAAAATAGGTGCAGAGAGTCAGAATTCGGCTCAAAAATCACGCTCAAGAGTCAAATTTCCGACATTTCAGACATTTTGAAAACTGCAGGGGGGTTTGGGCAAAATATGACCCATCGCCGTTTTCAGTAATTGGCATATTTTCGGTATAAAACGTCGTAATTTTAAACTGAAAATAGGTGCAGAGAGTCAGAATTTGGCTCAAAAATCACGCTCAGGAGTCAAATTTCCGACATTTCAAAAACTGCAGGGGGGTTTGGTCAAAATATGACCCATCGCCGTTTTCAGTAATTGGCATATTTTCGGTATGAAACGTCGTAATTTGAAACTGAAAATAGGTGCAGAGAGTCAGAATTCGGCTCAAAAATCACGCTCAAGAGTCAAATTTCCGACATTTCAGACATTTTGAAAACTGCAGGGGGGTTTGGGCAAAATATGACCCATCGCCGTTTTCAGTAATTGGCATATTTTCGGTATGAAACGTCGTAATATGAAACTGAAAATAGGTGCAGAGAGTCAGAATTCGGCTCAAAAATCACGCTCAGGAGTAAAATTTCCAACATTTCAGACATTTTGAAAACTGCAGGGGGGTTTGGTCAAAATATGACCCATCGCTGTTTACAGTAATTGGCATATTTTCGGTATGGAACGTCGTAATTTGAAACTGAAAATTGATGCAGAGAGCCAGAATTCGGCTCAAAAATCACGCTCAGGAGTCAAATTTCCTACATTTCAGACATTTTGAAAACTGCAGAGGGGTTTGCGCAAAATATGACCCATCGCCGTTTTCAGTAATTTTTCGTATTTTCGGTATAAAAAGTCGTAATTTGAAACTAAAAATAGGTGAAGAGAGTCAGAATTCGGATAAAAAATCACGCTCAGGAGTCAAATTTCCGACATTTCAGACATTTAAAAAACTGCAGGGGTGTTTGGGCAAAATATGACCCATCGCCGTTTTCAGTAATTGGCATATTTTCGGTATGAAACGTCGTAATTTGAAACTGAAAATAGGTGCAGAGAGTCAGAATTTGGCTCAAAAATCACGCTCAGGAGTCAAATTTCAGACATTTCAGACATTTCAAAAACTGCAGGGGGGTTTGGTCAAAATATGACCCATCGCCGTTTTTAGTAATTGGCATATTTTCGGTATGAAACGTCGTAATTTGAAACTGAAAATAGGTGCAGAGAGTCAGAATTCGGCTCAAAAATCACGCTCAAGAGTCAAATTTCCGACATTTCAGACATTTTGAAAACTGCAGGGGGGTTTGGGCAAAATATGACCCATCGCCGTTTTCAGTAATTGGCATATTTTCGGTATAAAACGTCGTAATTTTAAACTGAAAATAGGTGCAGAGAGTCAGAATTTGGCTCAAAAATCACGCTCAGGAGTCAAATTTCCGACATTTCAAAAACTGCAGGGGGGTTTGGTCAAAATATGACCCATCGCCGTTTTCAGTAATTGGCATATTTTCGGTATGAAACGTCGTAATTTGAAACTGAAAATAGGTGCAGAGAGTCAGAATTCGGCTCAAAAATCACGCTCAAGAGTCAAATTTCCGACATTTCAGACATTTTGAAAACTGCAGGGGGGTTTGGGCAAAATATGACCCATCGCCGTTTTCAGTAATTGGCATATTTTCGGTATGAAACGTCGTAATATGAAACTGAAAATAGGTGCAGAGAGTCAGAATTCGGCTCAAAAATCACGCTCAGGAGTAAAATTTCCAACATTTCAGACATTTTGAAAACTGCAGGGGGGTTTGGTCAAAATATGACCCATCGCTCTTTACAGTAATTGGCATATTTTCGGTATGGAACGTCGTAATTTGAAACTGAAAATGGATGCAGAGAGTCAGAATTCGGCTCAAAAATCACGCTCAGGAGTCAAATTTCCGACATTTCAGACATTTTGAAAACTGCAGAGGGGTTTGGGCAAAATATGACCCATCGCCGTTTTCAGTAATTGGCATATTTTCGGTATAAAAAGTCGTAATTTGAAACTAAAAATAGGTGAAGAGAGTCAGAATTCGGATAAAAAATCCCGCTCAGGAGTCAAATTTCAGACATTTCAGACATTTTGAAAACTGCAGGGGGGTTTGGGCAAAATATGACCCATCGCCGTTTACAGTAATTGGCATATTTTTGGTATGAAACGTCGTAATTTGAAACTGAAAATAGGTGCAGAGAGTCAGAATTTGGCTCAAAAATCACGCTCAGGAGTCAAATTTCCGACATTTCAGACATTTCAAAAACTGGAGGAGGGTTTGGGCAAAATATGACCCATCGCTGTTTTCAGTAATTGGCATATTTTCGGTATGAAATGTCGTAATTTGAAACTGAAAATATGTGCAGAGAGTCAGAATTCGGCTCAAAAATCACGCTCAAGAGTCAAATTTCCGACATTTCAGACATTTTGAAAACTGCAGGGGGGTTTGGGCAAAATATGACCTATCGCCGTTTACAGTAATTGGCATATTTTCGATATGAAACGTCGTAATTTGAAACTGAAAATAGGTGCAGAGAGTCAGAATTTGGCTCAAAAATCACGCTCAGGAGTCAAATTTCCGACATTTCAGACATTTCAAAAACTGCAGGGGGGTTTGGGCAAAATATGACCCATCGCCGTTTTCAGTAATTGGCATATTTTCGGTATGAAACGTCGTAATTTGAAATTGAAAATAGGTGCAGAGAGTCAGAATTCGGCTCAAAAATAACGCTCAAGAGTCAAATTTCCGACATTTCAGACATTTTGAAAACTGCAGGGGGGTTTGGGCAAAATATGACCCATCACCGTTTTCAGTAATTGGCATATTTTCGGTATAAAAAGTCGTAATTTGAAACTGAAAATAGGTGCAGAGAGTCAGAATTCGGCTCAAAAATCACGCTCAGGAGTAAAATTTCCAACATTTCAGACATTTTGAAAACTGCAGGGGGGTTTGGTCAAAATATGACCCATCGCTGTTTACAGTAATTGGCATATTTTCGGTATGGAACGTCGTAATTTGAAACTGAAAATTGATGCAGAGAGCCAGAATTCGGCTCAAAAATCACGCTCAGGAGTCAAATTTCCTACATTTCAGACATTTTGAAAACTGCAGAGGGGTTTGCGCAAAATATGACCCATCGCCGTTTTCAGTAATTTTTCGTATTTTCGGTATAAAACGTCGTAATTTTAAACTGAAAATAGGTGCAGAGAGTCAGAATTTGGCTCAAAAATCACGCTCAGGAGTCAAATTTCCGACATTTCAAAAACTGCAGGGGGGTTTGGTCAAAATATGACCCATCGCCGTTTTCAGTAATTGGCATATTTTCGGTATGAAACGTCGTAATTTGAAACTGAAAATAGGTGCAGAGAGTCAGAATTCGGCTCAAAAATCACGCTCAAGAGTCAAATTTCCGACATTTCAGACATTTTGAAAACTGCAGGGGGGTTTGGGCAAAATATGACCCATCGCCGTTTTCAGTAATTGGCATATTTTCGGTATGAAACGTCGTAATATGAAACTGAAAATAGGTGCAGAGAGTCAGAATTCGGCTCAAAAATCACGCTCAGGAGTAAAATTTCCAACATTTCAGACATTTTGAAAACTGCAGGGGGGTTTGGTCAAAATATGACCCATCGCTGTTTACAGTAATTGGCATATTTTCGGTATGGAACGTCGTAATTTGAAACTGAAAATTGATGCAGAGAGCCAGAATTCGGCTCAAAAATCACGCTCAGGAGTCAAATTTCCTACATTTCAGACATTTTGAAAACTGCAGAGGGGTTTGCGCAAAATATGACCCATCGCCGTTTTCAGTAATTTTTCGTATTTTCGGTATAAAAAGTCGTAATTTGAAACTAAAAATAGGTGAAGAGAGTCAGAATTCGGATAAAAAATCACGCTCAGGAGTCAAATTTCCGACATTTCAGACATTTAAAAAACTGCAGGGGTGTTTGGGCAAAATATGACCCATCGCCGTTTTCAGTAATTGGCATATTTTCGGTATGAAACGTCGTAATTTGAAACTGAAAATAGGTGCAGAGAGTCAGAATTTGGCTCAAAAATCACGCTCAGGAGTCAAATTTCAGACATTTCAGACATTTCAAAAACTGCAGGGGGGTTTGGTCAAAATATGACCCATCGCCGTTTTTAGTAATTGGCATATTTTCGGTATGAAACGTCGTAATTTGAAACTGAAAATAGGTGCAGAGAGTCAGAATTCGGCTCAAAAATCACGCTCAAGAGTCAAATTTCCGACATTTCAGACATTTTGAAAACTGCAGGGGGGTTTGGGCAAAATATGACCCATCGCCGTTTTCAGTAATTGGCATATTTTCGGTATAAAACGTCGTAATTTTAAACTGAAAATAGGTGCAGAGAGTCAGAATTTGGCTCAAAAATCACGCTCAGGAGTCAAATTTCCGACATTTCAAAAACTGCAGGGGGGTTTGGTCAAAATATGACCCATCGCCGTTTTCAGTAATTGGCATATTTTCGGTATGAAACGTCGTAATTTGAAACTGAAAATAGGTGCAGAGAGTCAGAATTCGGCTCAAAAATCACGCTCAAGAGTCAAATTTCCGACATTTCAGACATTTTGAAAACTGCAGGGGGGTTTGGGCAAAATATGACCCATCGCCGTTTTCAGTAATTGGCATATTTTCGGTATGAAACGTCGTAATATGAAACTGAAAATAGGTGCAGAGAGTCAGAATTCGGCTCAAAAATCACGCTCAGGGGTAAAATTTCCAACATTTCAGACATTTTGAAAACTGCAGGGGGGTTTGGTCAAAATATGACCCATCGCTCTTTACAGTAATTGGCATATTTTCGGTATGGAACGTCGTAATTTGAAACTGAAAATGGATGCAGAGAGTCAGAATTCGGCTCAAAAATCACGCTCAGGAGTCAAATTTCCGACATTTCAGACATTTTGAAAACTGCAGAGGGGTTTGGGCAAAATATGACCCATCGCCGTTTTCAGTAATTGGCATATTTTCGGTATAAAAAGTCGTAATTTGAAACTAAAAATAGGTGAAGAGAGTCAGAATTCGGATAAAAAATCCCGCTCAGGAGTCAAATTTCAGACATTTCAGACATTTTGAAAACTGCAGGGGGGTTTGGGCAAAATATGACCCATCGCCGTTTACAGTAATTGGCATATTTTTGGTATGAAACGTCGTAATTTGAAACTGAAAATAGGTGCAGAGAGTCAGAATTTGGCTCAAAAATCACGCTCAGGAGTCAAATTTCCGACATTTCAGACATTTCAAAAACTGGAGGAGGGTTTGGGCAAAATATGACCCATCGCTGTTTTCAGTAATTGGCATATTTTCGGTATGAAACGTCGTAATTTGAAACTGAAAATAGGTGCAGAGAGTCAGAATTCGGCTCAAAAATCACGCTCAAGAGTCAAATTTCCGACATTTCAGACATTTTGAAAACTGCAGGGGGGTTTGGGCAAAATATGACCTATCGCCGTTTACAGTAATTGGCATATTTTCGATATGAAACGTCGTAATTTGAAACTGAAAATAGGTGCAGAGAGTCAGAATTTGGCTCAAAAATCACGCTCAGGAGTCAAATTTCCGACATTTCAGACATTTCAAAAACTGCAGGGGGGTTTGGGCAAAATATGACCCATCGCCGTTTTCAGTAATTGGCATATTTTCGGTATGAAACGTCGTAATTTGAAATTGAAAATAGGTGCAGAGAGTCAGAATTCGGCTCAAAAATAACGCTCAAGAGTCAAATTTCCGACATTTCAGACATTTTGAAAACTGCAGGGGGGTTTGGGCAAAATATGACCCATCACCGTTTTCAGTAATTGGCATATTTTCGGTATAAAAAGTCGTAATTTGAAACTGAAAATAGGTGCAGAGAGTCAGAATTCGGCTCAAAAATCACGCTCAGGTGTAAAATTTCCAATATTTCAGACATTTTGAAAACTGCAGGGGGGTTTGGGCAAAATATGACCCATCGCTGTTTACAGTAATTGGCATATTTTCGGTATGGAACGTCGTAATTTGAAACTGAAAATTGATGCAGAGAGTCTGAATTCGGCTCAAAAATAGCGCTCAGGAGTCAAATTTCCGACATTTCAGACATTTTGAAAACTGCAGAGGGGTTTGGGCAAAATATGACCCATCGCCGTTTTCAGTAATTGGCATATTTTCGGTATAAAAAGTCGTAATTTGAAACTAAAAATAGGTGAAGAGAGTCAGAATTCGGATAAAAAATCACGCTCAGGAGTCAAATTTCAGACATTTCAGACATTTTGAAAACTGCAGGGGGGTTTGGGCAAAATATGACCTATCGCCGTTTACAGTAATTGGCATATTTTCGGTATGAAACGTCGTAATTTGAAACTGAAAATAGGTGCAGAGAGTCAGTATTTGGCTCAAAAATCACGCTCAGGAGTCAAATTTCCGACATTTCAGACATTTCAAAAACTGCAGGGGGTTTGGGCAAAATATGACCCATCGCCGTTTTCAGTAATTGGCATATTTTCGGTATGAAACGTCGTAATTTGAAACTGAAAATAGGTGCAGAGAGTCAGAATTCGGCTCAAAAATCACGCTCAAGAGTCAAATTTCCGACATTTCAGACATTTTGAAAACTGCAGGGGGGTTTGGGCAAAATATGACCTATCGCCGTTTACAGTAATTGGCATATTTTCGGTATGAAACGTCGTAATTTGAAACTGAAAATAGGTGCAGAGAGTCAGAATTTGGCTCAAAAATCACGCTCAGGAGTCAAATTTCCGACATTTCAGACATTTCAAAAACTGCAGGGGTGTTTGGGCAAAATATGACCCATCGCCGTTTTCAGTAATTGGCATATTTTCGGTATGAAACGTCGTAATTTGAAACTGAAAATAGGTGCAGAGAGTCAGAATTTGGCTCAAAATTCACGCTCAAGAGTCAAATTTCCGACATTTCAGACATTTTGAAAACTGCAGGGCGGTTTGGGCAAAATATGACCCATCGCCGTTTACAGTAATTGGCATATTTTCGGTATGAAACATCGTAATTTGAAACTGAAAATAGGTGCAGAGAGTCAGAATTCGGCTCAAGAATCACGCTCAGGAGTCAATTTTCCGACATTTCAGACATTTTAAAAACTGCAGGGGGGTTTGGGCAAAATATGACCCATCGCCGTTTTCAGTAATTGGCATATTTTCGGTATGAAACGTCGTAATTTGAAACTGAAAATAGATGCAGAGAGTCAGAATTCGGCTCAAAAATCACGCTCAAGAGTCAAACTTCCGACATTTCAGACATTTTCAAAAATGCAGGAGAGTTTGGGCAAAATATGACCCATCGCCGTTTTCAGTAATTGGCATATTTTCGGTATAAAAATTCGTAATTTGAAACTGAAAATAGGTGCAGAGAGTCAGAATTCGGATAAAAAATCACGCTCAGGAGTCAAATTTCCGACAATTCAGACATTTTGAAAACTGCAGAGGGGTTTGGGCAAAATATGACCCATCGCCGTTTACAGTAATTGGCATTTTTGGAGTATGAAACGTCGTAATTTGAAACTGAAAATAGGTGCAGAGAGTCAGAATTCGGCTCAAAAATCACGCTCAGGAGTAAAATTTCCAACATTTCAGACATTTTGAAAATTGCAGGGGGGTTTGGTCAAAATATGACCCATCGCTGTTTACAGTAATTGGCATATTTTCGGTATGGAACGTCGTAATTTGAAACTGAAAATAGATGAAGAGAGTCAGAATTCGGATAAAAAATCACGCTCAGGAGTCAAATTTCCGACATTTCAGACATTTCAAAAACTGCAGGGGGGTTTGGTCAAATTATGACCCATCGCCGTTTTCAGTAATTGGCATATTTTCGGTATGAAACGTCGTAATTTGAAACTGAAAATAGGTGCAGAGAGTCAGAATTCGGCTCAAAATGCACGCTCAAGAGTCAAATTTTCGACATTTCAGACATTTTGAAAACTGCAGGGGGGTTTGGGCAAAATATGACCCATCGATGTTTTCAGTAATTGGCATATTTTCGGTATAAAAAGTCGTAATTTGAAACTGAAAATAGGTGCAGAGAGTCAGAATTCGGATAAAAAATCTCGCTCAGGAGTCAAATTTCCGACATTTCAGACATTTTGAAAACTGCAGGGCGGTTTGGGCAAAATATGACCCATCGCCGTTTTCAGTAATTGGCATATTTTCGGTATAAAAATTCGTAATTTGAAACTGAAAATAGGTGCAGAGAGTCAGAATTCGGATAAAAAATCACGCTCAGGAGTCAAATTTCCGACATTTCAGACATTTTGAAAATTGCAGATCGGTTTGGGCAAAATATGACCCATCGCCGTTTACAGTAATTGGCATATTTTCGGTATGAAACATCGTAATTTGAAACTGAAAATAGGTGCAGAGAGTCAAAATTCGGCTCAAGAATCACGCTCTGGAGTCAAATTTCCGACATTTCATACATTTTAAAAACTGCAGGGGGGTTTGGGCAAAATATGACCCATCGCCGTTATCAGTAATTGGCATATTTTCGGTATGAAACGTCGTAATTTGAAACTGAAAATAGGTGCAGAGAGTCAGAATTCGGCTCAAAAATCACTGTCAGGAGTCTAATTTCCGACATTTCAGACATTTTGAAAACTGCAGGGGGGTTTGGACAAAATATGACCCATCACCGTTTTCAGTAATTGGCATATTTTCGATATAAAAAGTCGTAATATGAAACTGAAAATAGGTGCAGAGAGTCAGAATTCGGCTCAAAAATCACGCTCAGGAGTTAAATTTCCAACATTTCAGACATTTTGAAAACTGCAGGGGGGTTTGGTCAAAATATGACCCATCGCTGTTTACAGTAATTGGCATATTTTCGGTATGGAACGTCGTAATTTGAAACTGAAAATAGGTGCAGAGAGTCAGAATTCGGCTCAAAAATCACGCTCAGTGCAAATTTCCTACATTTCAGACATTTTGAAAACTGCAGAGGGGTTTGCGCAAAATATGACCCATCGCCGTTTTCAGTAATTGGCGTATTTTCGGTATAAAAAGTCGTAATTTGAAACTAAAAATAGGTGAAGAGAGTCAGAATTCGGATAAAAAGTCACGCTCAGGAGTCAAATTTCCGACATTTCAGACATTTAAAAAACTGCAGGGGTGTTTGGGCAAAATATGACCCATCGCCGTTTTCAGTAATTGGCATATTTTCGGTATGAAACGTCGTAATTTGAAACTGAAAATAGGTGCAGAGAGTCAGAATTCGGCTCAAAAATCACGCTCAAGAGTCAAATTTCCGACATTTCAGACATTTTGAAAACTGCAGGGGGGTTTGGGCAAAATATGACCTATCTCCGTTTACAGTAATTGGCATATTTTCGGTATGAAACGTCGTAATTTGAAACTGAAAATAGGTGCAGAGAGTCAGAATTTGGCTCAAAAATCACGCTCAGGAGTCAAATTTCCGACATTTCAAAAACTGCAGGGGGGTTTGGTCAAAATATGACCCATCGCCGTTTTCAGTAATTGGCATATTTTCGGTATGAAACGTCGTAATTTGAAACTGAAAATAGGTGCAGAGAGTCAGAATTCGGCTCAAAAATCACGCTCAAGAGTCAAATTTCCAACATTTCAGACATTTTGAAAACTGCAGGGGGGTTTGGTCAAAATATGACCCATCGCTGTTTACAGTAATTGGCATATTTTCGGTATGAAACGTCGTAATTTGAAACTGAAAATAGGTGCAGAGAGTCAGAACTTGGCTCAAAAATCACGCTCAGGAGTCAAATTTCCGACATTTCAGACATTTCAAAAACTGCAGGGGTGTTTGGGCAAAATATGACCCATCGCCGTTTTCAGTAATTGGCATATTTTCGGTATGAAACGTCGTAATTTGAAACTGAAAATAGGTGCAGAGAGTCAGAATTCGGCTCAAAAATCACGCTCTAGAATCAAATTTCCGACATTTCAGACATTTTGAAAACTGCAGGGGGGTTTGGGCAAAATATGACCTATCGCCGTTTTCAGTAATTGGCGTATTTTCGGTATAAAAAGTCGTAATTTGAAACTAAAAATAGGTGAAGAGAGTCAGAATTCGGATAAAAAATCACGCTCAAGAGTCAAATTTCCGACATTTCAGACATTTTCAAAACTGCAGGGGGGTTTGGGCAAAATATGACCCATCGCCGTTTTCAGTAATTGGCATATTTTCGGTATAAAGATTCGTAATTTGAAACTGAAAATAGGTGCAGAGAGTCAGAATTCGGATAAAAAATCACGCTCAGGAGTCAAATTTCCGACATTTCAGACATTTTGAAAACTGCAGAGGGGTTTGGGCAAAATATGACCCATCGCCGTTTACAGTAATTGGCATACTTTCGGTATGAAACATCGTAATTTGAAACTGAAAATAGGTGCAGAGAGTCAGAATTCGGCTCAAGAATCACGCTCAGGAGTCAAATTTCCGACATTTCAGACATTTTAAAAACTGCAGGGGGGTTTGGGCAAAATATGACCCATCGCCGTTTTCAGTAATTGGCATATTTTCGGTATGAAACGTCGTAATTTGAAACTGAAAATAGATGCAGAGAGTCAGAATTCGTCTCAAAAATCACGCTCAAGAGTCAAATTTCCGATATTTAAGACATTTTGGGCAAAATATGACCCATCGCCGTTTTCAGTAATTGGCATATTTTCGGTATAAAAAGTCGTAATTTTAAACTGAAAATAGGTGCAGAGAGTCAGAATTCGGCTCAAAAATCACGCTCAGGAGTCTAATTTCCGACATTTCAGACATTTTGAAAACTGCAGGGGGGGTTTGGGCAAAATATGACCCATCACCGTTTTCAGTAATTGGCATATTTTCGGTATAAAAAGTCGTAATTTGAAACTGAAAATAGGTGCAGAGAGTCAGAATTCGGCTCAAAAATCACGCTCAGGAGTAAAATTTCCAACATTTTAGACATTTTGAAAACTGCAGGGGGGTTTGGGCAAAATATGACCCATCGCTGTTTACAGTAATTGGCATATTTTCGGTATGGAACGTCGTAATTTGAAACTGAAAATTGATGCAGAGAGTCAGAATTCGGCTCAAAAACCACGCTCAGGAGTCAAATTTCCGACATTTCAGACATTTTGAAAACTGCAGAGGGGTTTGGGCAAAATATGACCCATCGCCGTTTTCAGTAATTGGCATATTTTCGGTATAAAAAGTCGTAATTTGAAACTAAAAATAGGTGAAGAGAGTCAGAATTCGGATAAAAAATCACGCTCAGGAGTCAAATTTCAGACATTTCAGACATTTTGAAAACTGCAGGGGGGTTTAGGCAAAATATGACCTATCGCCGTTTACAGTAATTGGCATATTTTCGGTATGAAACGTCGTAATTTGAAACTGAAAATAGGTGCAGAGAGTCAGAATTTGGCTCAAAAATCACGCTCAGGAGTCAAATTTCCGACATTTCAGACATTTCAAAAACTGCAGGGGTGTTTGGGCAAAATATGACCCATCGCCGTTTTCAGTAATTGGCATATTTTCGGTATGAAACGTCGTAATTTGAAACTGAAAATAGGTGCAGAGAGTCAGAATTCGGCTCAAAAATCACGCTCTAGAGTCAAATTTCCGACATTTCAGACATTTTGAAAACTGCAGGGGGGTTTGGGCAAAATATGACCTATCGCCGTTTTCAGTAATTGGCGTATTTTCGGTATAAAAAGTCGTAATTTGAAACTAAAAATAGGTGAAGAGAGTCAGAATTCGGATAAAAAATCACGCTCAAGAGTCAAATTTCCGACATTTCAGACATTTTCAAAACTGCAGGGGGGTTTGGGCAAAATATGACCCATCGCCGTTTTCAGTAATTGGCATATTTTCGGTATAAAGATTCGTAATTTGAAACTGAAAATAGATGCAGAGAGTCAGAATTCGGATAAAAAATCACGCTCAAGAGTCAAATTTCCGACATTTCAGACATTTTGAAAACTGCAGAGGGGTTTGGGCAAAATATGACCCATCGCCGTTTACAGTAATTGGCATACTTTCGGTATGAAACATCGTAATTTGAAACTGAAAATAGGTGCAGAGAGTCGGAATTCGGCTCAAGAATCACGCTCAGGAGTCAAATTTCCGACATTTCAGACATTTTAAAAACTGCAGGGGGGTTTGGGCAAAATATGACCCATCGCCGTTTTCAGTAATTGGCATATTTTCGGTATGAAACGTCGTAATTTGAAACTGAAAATAGATGCAGAGAGTCAGAATTCGTCTCAAAAATCACGCTCAAGAGTCAAATTTCCGATATTTAAGACATTTTCAAAACTGCAGGGGGGTTTGGGCAAAATATGACCCATCGCCGTTTTCAGTAATTGGCATATTTTCGGTATAAAAAGTCGTAATTTTAAACTGAAAATAGGTGCAGAGAGTCAGAATTCGGCTCAAAAATCACGCTCAGGAGTCTAATTTCCGACATTTCAGACATTTTGAAAACTGCAGGGGGGGTTTGGGCAAAATATGACCCATCACCGTTTTCAGTAATTGGCATATTTTCGATATAAAAAGTCGTAATTTGAAACTGAAAATAGGTGCAGAGAGTCAGAATTCGGCTCAAAAATCACGCTCAGGAGTAAAATTTCCAACATTTTAGACATTTTGAAAACTGCAGGGGGGTTTGGGCAAAATATGACCCATCGCTGTTTACAGTAATTGGCATATTTTCGGTATGGAACGTCGTAATTTGAAACTGAAAATTGATGCAGAGAGTCAGAATTCGGCTCAAAAATCACGCTCAGGAGTCAAATTTCCGACATTTCAGACATTTTGAAAACTGCAGAGGGGTTTGGGCAAAATATGACCCATCGCCGTTTTCAGTAATTGGCATATTTTCGGTATAAAAAGTCGTAATTTGAAACTAAAAATAGGTGAAGAGAGTCAGAATTCGGATAAAAAATCACGCTCAGGAGTCAAATTTCAGACATTTCAGACATTTTGAAAACTGCAGGGGGGTTTAGGCAAAATATGACCCATCGCCGTTTACAGTAATTGGCATATTTTCGGTATGAAACGTCGTAATTTGAAACTGAAAATAGGTGCAGAGAGTCAGAATTTGGCTCAAAAATCACGCTCAGGAGTCAAATTTCCGACATTTCAGACATTTCAAAAACTGCAGGGGTGTTTGGGCAAAATATGACCCATCGCCGTTTTCAGTAATTGGCATATTTTCGGTATGAAACGTCGTAATTTGAAACTGAAAATAGGTGCAGAGAGTCAGAATTCGGCTCAAAAATCACGCTCTAGAGTCAAATTTCCGACATTTCAGACATTTTGAAAACTGCAGGGGGGTTTGGGCAAAATATGACCTATCGCCGTTTTCAGTAATTGGCGTATTTTCGGTATAAAAAGTCGTAATTTGAAACTAAAAATAGGTGAAGAGAGTCAGAATTCGGATAAAAAATCACGCTCAAGAGTCAAATTTCCGACATTTCAGACATTTTCAAAACTGCAGGGGGGTTTGGGCAAAATATTACCCATCGCCGTTTTCAGTAATTGGCATATTTTCGGTATAAAGATTCGTAATTTGAAACTGAAAATAGGTGCAGAGAGTCAGAATTCGGATAAAAAATCACGCTCAGGAGTCAAATTTCCGACATTTCAGACATTTTGAAAACTGCAGAGGGGTTTGGGCAAAATATGACCCATCGCCGTTTACAGTAATTGGCATACTTTCGGTATGAAACATCGTAATTTGAAACTGAAAATAGGTGCAGAGAGTCAGAATTCGGCTCAAGAATCACGCTCAGGAGTCAAATTTCCGACATTTCATACATTTTAAAAACTGCAGGGGGGTTTGGGCAAAATATGACCCATCGCCGTTTTCAGTAATTGGCATATTTTCGGTATGAAACGTCGTAATTTGAAACTGAAAATAGATGCAGAGAGTCAGAATTCGTCTCAAAAATCACGCTCAAGAGTCAAATTTCCGATATTTAAGACATTTTAAAAACTGCAGGGGGGTTTGGGCAAAATATGACCCATCGCCGTTTTCAGTAATTGGCATATTTTCGGTATGAAACGTCGTAATTTGAAACTGAAAATAGATGCATAGAGTCAGAATTCGACTCAAAAATCACGCTCAAGAGTCAAATTTCCGACATTTCAGACATTTTGAAAACTGCAGGGGGGTTTGGGCAAAATATGACCCATCGCCGTTTTCAGTAATTGGCATATTTTCGGTATAAAAAGTCGTAATTTGAAACTGAAAATAGGTGCAGAGAGTCAGAATTCGGATAAAAAATCACGCTCAGGAGTCAAATTTCCGACATTTCAGACATTTTGAAAACTGCAGGGCGGTTTGGGCAAAATATGACCCATCGCCGTTTACAGTAATTGGCATATTTTCGGTATGAAACATCGTATTTTGAAACTGAAAATAGGTGCAGAGAGTCAGAATTCGGCTCAGAAATCACGCTCAGGAGTCTAATTTCCGACATTTCAGACATTTTGAAAACTGCAGGGGGGTTTGGGCAAAATATGATCCATCACCGTTTTCAGTAATTGGCATATTTTCGGTATAAAAAGTCTTAATTTGAAACTGAAAATAGGTGCAGAGAGTCAGAATTCGGCTCAAAAATCACGCTCAGGAGTAAAATTTCCAACATTTCAGACATTTTGAAAACTGCAGGGGGGTTTGGGCAAAATATGACCTATCGCTGTTTACAGTAATTGGCATATTTTCGGTATGGAACGTCGTAATTTGAAACTGAAAATTGATGCAGAGAGTCAGAATTCGGCTCAAAAATCACGCTCAAACGTTAAATTTCCGACATTTCAGACATTTTGAAAACTGCAGGGGGGTTTGGGCAAAATATGACCCATCGCCGTTTTCAGTAATTGGCATATTTTCGGTATAAAAAGTCGTAATTTGAAACTGAAAATAGGTGAAGAGAGTCAGAATTCGGATAAAAAATCACGCTCATGAGTCAAATTTCAGACATTTCAGACATTTTGAAAACTGCAGGGGGGTTTGGGCAAAATATGACCTATCGCCGTTTACAGTAATTGGCATATTTTCGGTATGAAACGTCGTAATTTGAAACTGAAAATAGATGCAGAGAGTCAGAATTTGGCTCAAAAATCACGCTCAGGAGTCAAATTTCCGACATTTCAGACATTTCAAAAACTGCAGGGGGGTTTGGGCAAAATATGACCCATCGCCGTTTTCAGTAATTGGCATATTTTCGGTATGAAACGTCGTAATTTGAAATTGAAAATAGGTGCAGAGAGTCAGAATTCGGCTCAAAAATCACGCTCAAGAGTCAAATTTCCGACATTTCAGACATTTTGAAAACTGCAGGGGGGTTTGGGCAAAATATGACCCATCGCCGTTTTCAGTAATTGGCATATTTTCGGTATAAAAAGTCGTAATTTGAAACTGAAAATAGGTGCAGAGAGTCAGAATTCGGATATAAAATCTCGCTCAGGAGTCAAATTTCCGACATTTCAGACATTTTGAAAACTGCAGGGCGATTTGGGCAAAATATGACCCATCGCCGTTTACAGTAATTGGCATATTTTCGGTATGAAACATCGTAATTTGAAACTGAAAATAGGTGCAGAGAGTCTGAATTCGGCTCAAGAATCACGCTCAGGAATCAAATTTCCGACATTTCAGACATTTTAAAAACTGCAGGGGGGTTTGGGCAAAATATGACCCATCGCCGTTTTCAGTAATTGGCATATTTTCGGTATGAAACGTCGTAATTTGAAACTGAAAATAGATGCAGAGTCAGAATTCGGCTCAAAAATTACGCTCAAGAGTCAAATTTCCGACATTTCAGACATTTTCAAAACTGCAGAGGGGTTTGGGCTAAATATGACCCATCGCCGTTTTCAGTAATTGGCATATTTTCAGTATGAAACGTCGTAATTTGAAACTGAAAATAGGTGCAGAGAGTCAGAATTCGGATAAAAAATCACGCTCAGGAGTCAAATTTCCGACATTTCAGACATTTTGAAAACTGCATTGGGGTTTGGGCAAAATATGACCCATCGCTGTTTACAGTAATTGGCATATTTTCGGTATGAAACGTCGTATTTTGAAACTGAAAATAGGTGCAGAAAGTCAGAATTCGGCTCAAAAATCACGCTCAGGAGTCTAATTTCCGACATTTCATACATTTTGAAAACTGCAGGGGGGTTTGGGCAAAATATGACCCATCACCGTTTTCAGTAATTGGCATATTTTCGGTATAAAAATTCTTAATTTGAAACTGAAAATAGGTGCAGAGATTCAGAATTCGGCTCAAAAATCACGCTCAGGAGTAAAATTTCCAACATTTCAGACATTTTGAAAACTGCAGGGGGGTTTGAGCAAAATATGACCCATCGCTGTTTACAGTAATTGGCATATTTTCGGTATGGAACGTCGTAATTTGAAACTGAAAATTGATGCAGAGAGTCAGAATTCGGCTCAAAAATCACGCTCAGGAGTCAAATTTCCAACATTTCAGACATTTTGAAAACTGCAGGGGGGTTTGGGCAAAATATGACCCATCGCCGTTTTCAGTAATTGGCATATTTTCGGTATAAAAAGTCGTAATTTGAAACTGAAAATAGGTGAAGAGAGTCAGAATTCGGATAAAAAATCACGCTCAGGAGTCAAATTTCCGACATTTCAGACGTTTTAAATACTGCAGGGGGGTTTGGGTAAAATATGAACCATCGCCGTTTTCAGTAATTGGCATATTTTCGGTATGAAACGTCGTAATTTGAAACTGAAAAAAGGTGCAGAGAGTCAGAATTCGGCTCAAAAATCACGCTCAAGAGTCAAATTTCCGACATTTCAGATATTTTGAAAACTGCAGGGGGGTTTGGGCAAAATATGACCCATCGCCGTTTTCAGTAATTGGCATATTTTCGGTATAAAAAGTCGTAATTTGAAACTGAAAATAGGTGCAGAGAGTCAGAATTCGGATAAAAAATCACGCTCAGGAGTCAAATTTCCGACATTTCAGACATTTTGAAAACTGCAGGGGGGTTTGGGCAAAATATGACCCATCGCCGTTTACAGTAATTGGCATATTTTCGGTATGAAACATCGTATTTTGAAACTGAAAATAGGTGCAGAGAGTCAGAATTCGGCTCAGAATTCACGCTCAGGAGTCTAATTTCCGACATTTCAGACATTATGAAAACTGCAGGGGGGTTTGGGCAAAATATGATCTATCACCGTTTTCAGTAATTGGCATATTTTCGGTATAAAAAGTATTAATTTGAAACTGAAAATAGGTGCAGAGAGTCAGAATTCGGCTCAAAAATCATGCTCAGGAGTAAAATTTCCAACATTTCAGACATTTTGAAAACTGCAGGGGGGTTTGGGCAAAATATGACCCATCGCTGTTTACAGTAATTGGCATATTTTCGGTATGGAACGTCGTAATTTGAAACTGAAAATTGATGCAGAGAGTCAGAATTCGGCTCAAAAATCACGCTCAGGAGTCAAATTTCCGACATTTCAGACATTTTGAAAACTGCAGGGGGGTTTGGGCAAAATATGACCCATCGCCGTTTTCAGTAATTGGCATATTTTCGGTATAAAAAGTCGTGATTTGAAACTGAAAATAGGTGAAGAGAGTCAGAATTCGGATAAAAAATCATGCTCAGGAGTCAAATTTCAGACATTTCAGACATTTTGAAAACTGCAGGGGGGTTTGGGCAAAATATGACCTATCGTCGTTTACAGTAATTGGCATATTTTCGGTATGAAACGTCGTAATTTGAAACTGAAAAAAGATGCAGAGAATCAGAATTCGGCTCAAAAATCACGCTCAAGAGTCAAATTTCTGACATTTCAGACATTTTCAAAACTGCAGGAGGGTTTGGGGAAAATATGACCCATCGCCGTTTTCAGTAATTGGCATATTTTCGGTATAAAAAGTCGTAATTTGAAACTGAAAATAGGTGCAGAGAGTCAGAATTCGGCTCAAAAATCACGCTCAAGAGTCAAATTTCCGACATTTCAGACATTTTGAAAACTGCAGGGGGGTTTGGGCAAAATATGACCCATCGCCGTTTTCAGTAATTGGCATATTTTCGGTATAAAAAGTCGTAATTTGAAACTGAAAATAGGTGCAGAGAGTCAGAATTCGGATATTAAATCTCGCTCAGGAGTCAAATTTCCGACATTTCAGACATTTTGAAAACTGCAGGGCGATTTGGGCAAAATATGACCCATCGCCGTTTACAGTAATTGGCATATTTTCGGTATGAAACATCATAATTTGAAACTGAAAATAGGTGCAGAGAGTCAGAATTCGGCTCAAAAATCACGCTCAGGAGTCTAATTTCCGACATTTCAGACATTTTGAAAACTGCAGGGGGGTTTGGGCAAAATATGACCCATCACCGTTTTCAGTAATTGGCATATTTTCGGTATAAAAAGTCGTAATTTGAAACTGAAAATAGGTGCAGAGAGTCAGAATTCGGCTCAAAAATCACGCTCAGGAGTAAAATTTCCAACATTTCAGACATTTTGAAAACTGCAGGGGGGTTTGGGCAAAATATGACCCATCGCCGTTTTCAGTAATTGGCATATTTTCGGTATGAAACGTCGTAATTTGAAACTGAAAATAGATGCAGAGTCAGAATTCGGCTCAAAAATTACGCTCAAGAGTCAAATTTCCGACATTTCAGACATTTTCAAAACTGCAGGGGGGTTTGGGCAAAATATGACCCATCGCCGTTTTCAGTAATTGGCATATTTTCAGTATGAAACGTCGTAATTTGAAACTGAAAATAGGTGCAGAGAGTCAGAATTCGTATAAAAAATCACGCTCAGGAGTCAAATTTCCGACATTTCAGACATTTTGAAAACTGCAGGGGGGTTTGGGCAAAATATGACCCATCGCTGTTTACAGTAATTGGCATATTTTCGGTATGAAACGTCGTATTTTGAAACTGAAAATAGGTGCAGAAAGTCAGAATTCGGCTCAAAAATCACGCTCAGGAGTCTAATTTCCGACATTTCATACATTTTGAAAACTGCAGGGGGGTTTGGGCAAAATATGACCCATCACCGTTTTCAGTAATTGGCATATTTTCGGTATAAAAATTCTTAATTTGAAACTGAAAATAGGTGCAGAGATTCAGAATTCGGCTCAAAAATCACGCTCAGGAGTAAAATTTCCAACATTTCAGACATTTTGAAAACTGCAGGGGGGTTTGAGCAAAATATGACCCATCGCTGTTTACAGTAATTGGCATATTTTCGGTATGGAACGTCGTAATTTGAAACTGAAAATTGATGCAGAGAGTCAGAATTCGGCTCAAAAATCACGCTCAGGAGTCAAATTTCCAACATTTCAGACATTTTGAAAACTGCAGGGGGGTTTGGGCAAAATATGACCCATCGCCGTTTTCAGTAATTGGCATATTTTCGGTATAAAAAGTCGTAATTTGAAACTGAAAATAGGTGAAGAGAGTCAGAATTCGGATAAAAAATCACGCTCAGGAGTCAAATTTCCGACATTTCAGACGTTTTAAATACTGCAGGGGGGTTTGGGTAAAATATGAACCATCGCCGTTTTCAGTAATTGGCATATTTTCGGTATGAAACGTCGTAATTTGAAACTGAAAAAAGGTGCAGAGAGTCAGAATTCGGCTCAAAAATCACGCTCAAGAGTCAAATTTCCGACATTTCAGATATTTTGAAAACTGCAGGGGGGTTTGGGCAAAATATGACCCATCGCCGTTTTCAGTAATTGGCATATTTTCGGTATAAAAAGTCGTAATTTGAAACTGAAAATAGGTGCAGAGAGTCAGAATTCGTATAAAAAATCACGCTCAGGAGTCAAATTTCCGACATTTCAGACATTTTGAAAACTGCAGGGGGGTTTGGGCAAAATATGACCCATCGCTGTTTACAGTAATTGGCATATTTTCGGTATGAAACGTCGTATTTTGAAACTGAAAATAGGTGCAGAAAGTCAGAATTCGGCTCAAAAATCACGCTCAGGAGTCTAATTTCCGACATTTCATACATTTTGAAAACTGCAGGGGGGTTTGGGCAAAATATGACCCATCACCGTTTTCAGTAATTGGCATATTTTCGGTATAAAAATTCTTAATTTGAAACTGAAAATAGGTGCAGAGATTCAGAATTCGGCTCAAAAATCACGCTCAGGAGTAAAATTTCCAACATTTCAGACATTTTGAAAACTGCAGGGGGGTTTGAGCAAAATATGACCCATCGCTGTTTACAGTAATTGGCATATTTTCGGTATGGAACGTCGTAATTTGAAACTGAAAATTGATGCAGAGAGTCAGAATTCGGCTCAAAAATCACGCTCAGGAGTCAAATTTCCAACATTTCAGACATTTTGAAAACTGCAGGGGGGTTTGGGCAAAATATGACCCATCGCCGTTTTCAGTAATTGGCATATTTTCGGTATAAAAAGTCGTAATTTGAAACTGAAAATAGGTGAAGAGAGTCAGAATTCGGATAAAAAATCACGCTCAGGAGTCAAATTTCCGACATTTCAGACGTTTTAAATACTGCAGGGGGGTTTGGGTAAAATATGAACCATCGCCGTTTTCAGTAATTGGCATATTTTCGGTATGAAACGTCGTAATTTGAAACTGAAAAAAGGTGCAGAGAGTCAGAATTCGGCTCAAAAATCACGCTCAAGAGTCAAATTTCCGACATTTCAGATATTTTGAAAACTGCAGGGGGGTTTGGGCAAAATATGACCCATCGCCGTTTTCAGTAATTGGCATATTTTCGGTATAAAAAGTCGTAATTTGAAACTGAAAATAGGTGCAGAGAGTCAGAATTCGGATAAAAAATCACGCTCAGGAGTCAAATTTCCGACATTTCAGACATTTTGAAAACTGCAGGGGGGTTTGGGCAAAATATGACCCATCGCCGTTTACAGTAATTGGCATATTTTCGGTATGAAACATCGTATTTTGAAACTGAAAATAGGTGCAGAGAGTCAGAATTCGGCTCAGAAATCACGCTCAGGAGTCTAATTTCCGACATTTCAGACATTATGAAAACTGCAGGGGGGTTTGGGCAAAATATGATCTATCACCGTTTTCAGTAATTGGCATATTTTCGGTATAAAAAGTATTAATTTGAAACTGAAAATAGGTGCAGAGAGTCAGAATTCGGCTCAAAAATCATGCTCAGGAGTAAAATTTCCAACATTTCAGACATTTTGAAAACTGCAGGGGGGTTTGGGCAAAATATGACCCATCGCTGTTTACAGTAATTGGCATATTTTCGGTATGGAACGTCGTAATTTGAAACTGAAAATTGATGCAGAGAGTCAGAATTCGGCTCAAAAATCACGCTCAGGAGTCAAATTTCCGACATTTCAGACATTTTGAAAACTGCAGGGGGGTTTGGGCAAAATATGACCCATCGCCGTTTTCAGTAATTGGCATATTTTCGGTATAAAAAGTCGTGATTTGAAACTGAAAATAGGTGAAGAGAGTCAGAATTCGGATAAAAAATCATGCTCAGGAGTCAAATTTCAGACATTTCAGACATTTTGAAAACTGCAGGGGGGTTTGGGCAAAATATGACCTATCGTCGTTTACAGTAATTGGCATATTTTCGGTATGAAACGTCGTAATTTGAAACTGAAAAAAGATGCAGAGAATCAGAATTCGGCTCAAAAATCACGCTCAAGAGTCAAATTTCTGACATTTCAGACATTTTCAAAACTGCAGGAGGGTTTGGGGAAAATATGACCCATCGCCGTTTTCAGTAATTGGCATATTTTCGGTATAAAAAGTCGTAATTTGAAACTGAAAATAGGTGCAGAGAGTCAGAATTCGGCTCAAAAATCACGCTCAAGAGTCAAATTTCCGACATTTCAGACATTTTGAAAACTGC
This sequence comes from Procambarus clarkii, assembly GCF_040958095.1. Taxonomy (NCBI): domain Eukaryota; kingdom Metazoa; phylum Arthropoda; class Malacostraca; order Decapoda; family Cambaridae; genus Procambarus; species Procambarus clarkii. Next base: position 638,409 of record NW_027189193.1, read on the forward strand.
AGGGGGGTTTGGGCAAAATATGACCCATCGCCGTTTTCAGTAATTGGCATATTTTCGGTATAAAAAGTCGTAATTTGAAACTGAAAATAGGTGCAGAGAGTCAGAATTCGGATATTAAATCTCGCTCAGGAGTCAAATTTCCGACATTTCAGACATTTTGAAAACTGCAGGGCGATTTGGGCAAAATATGACCCATCGCCGTTTACAGTAATTGGCATATTTTCGGTATGAAACATCATAATTTGAAACTGAAAATAGGTGCAGAGAGTCAGAATTCGGCTCAAAAATCACGCTCAGGAGTCTAATTTCCGACATTTCAGACATTTTGAAAACTGCAGGGGGGTTTGGGCAAAATATGACCCATCACCGTTTTCAGTAATTGGCATATTTTCGGTATAAAAAGTCGTAATTTGAAACTGAAAATAGGTGCAGAGAGTCAGAATTCGGCTCAAAAATCACGCTCAGGAGTAAAATTTCCAACATTTCAGACATTTTGAAAACTGCAGGGGGGTTTGGGCAAAATATGACCCATCGCCGTTTTCAGTAATTGGCATATTTTCGGTATGAAACGTCGTAATTTGAAACTGAAAATAGATGCAGAGTCAGAATTCGGCTCAAAAATTACGCTCAAGAGTCAAATTTCCGACATTTCAGACATTTTCAAAACTGCAGGGGGGTTTGGGCAAAATATGACCCATCGCCGTTTTCAGTAATTGGCATATTTTCAGTATGAAACGTCGTAATTTGAAACTGAAAATAGGTGCAGAGAGTCAGAATTCGTATAAAAAATCACGCTCAGGAGTCAAATTTCCGACATTTCAGACATTTTGAAAACTGCAGGGGGGTTTGGGCAAAATATGACCCATCGCCGTTTACAGTAATTGGCATATTTTCGGTATGAAACGTCGTATTTTGAAACTGAAAATAGGTGCAGAGAGTCAGAATTCGGCTCAAAAATCACGCTCAGGAGTCTAATTTCCGACATTTCATACATTTTGAAAACTGCAGGGGGGTTTGGGCAAAATATGACCCATCACCGTTTTCAGTAATTGGCATATTTTCGGTATAAAAAGTCTTAATTTGAAACTGAAAATAGGTGCAGAGATTCAGAATTCGGCTCAAAAATCACGCTCAGGAGTAAAATTTCAGACATTTCAGACATTTTGAAAACTGCAGGGGGGTTTGGGCAAAATATGACCCATCGCCGTTTTCAGTAATTGGCATATTTTCTGTATAAAAAGTCGTAATTTGAAACTGAAAATAGGTGAAGAGAGTCAGAATTCGGATAAAAAATCACGCTCAGGAGTCAAATTTCCGACATTTCAGACATTTCAAAAACTGAAGGGGGGTTTGGGTAAAATATGAACCATCGCCGTTTTCAGTAATTGGCATATTTTCGGTATGAAACGTCGTAATTTGAAACTGAAAAAAGGTGCAGAGAGTCAGAATTCGGCTCAAAAATCACGCTCAAGAGTCAAATTTCCGACATTTCAGACATTTTGAAAACTGCAGAGGGGTTTGGGCAAAATATGACCCATCGCCGTTTTCAGTAGTTGGCATATTTTCTGTATAAAAAGTCGTAATTTAAGACTGAAAATAGGTGCAGAGAGTCAGAATTCGGCACAAAAATCACGCTCAGGAGTCAAATTTCCGACATTTCAGACATTTTGAAAACTGCAGGGGAGTTTGGGCAAAATATGACCCATCGCCGTTTTCAGTAATTGGCATATTTTCGGTATAAAAAGTCGTAACTTGAAACTGAAAATAGGTGCAGAGTCAGAATTCGGATAAAAAAACTCGCTCAGGAGTCAAATTTCCGACATTTCAGACATTTTGAAAACTGCAGGGGGGTTTGGGCAAAATATGACCCATCGCCTTTTACAGTAATTGGCAAATTTTCGGTATGAAACGTCGTATTTTGAAAATAAAAATAGGTGCAGAGAGTCAGAATTCGACTCAAAAATCATGCTCAGGAGTCAAATTTCAGACATTTCAGACATTTTGAAAACTGCAGGGGGGTTTGGGCAAAATATGACCTATCGCCGTTTACAGTAATTGGCATATTTTCGGTATGAAACGTCGAAATTTGAAACTGAAAATAGGTGCAGAGAGTCAGAATTCGGCTCAAAAATCACGCTCAGGAGTCAAATTTCCGACATTTCAGACATTTCAAAAACTGCAGGGGGGTTTGGGTAAAATATGAACCATCGCCGTTTTCAGTAATTGGCATATTTTCGGTATGAAACGTCGTAATTTGAAACTGAAAAAAGGTGCAGAGAGTCAGAATTCGGCTCAAAAATCACGCTCAAGAGTCAAATTTCCGACATTTCAGACATTTTGAAAACTGCTGAGGGGTTTGGGCAAAATATGACCCATCGCCGTTTTCAGTAGTTGGCATATTTTCTGTATAAAAAGTCGTAATTTGAGACTGAAAATAGGTGCAGAGAGTCAGAATTCGGCTCAAAAATCACGCTCAGGAGTCAAATTTCCGACATTTCAGACATTTTGAAAACTGCAGGGGAGTTTGGGCAAAATATGACCCATCGCCGTTTTCAGTAATTGGCATATTTTCGGTATAAAAAGTCGTAACTTGAAACTGAAAATAGGTGCAGAGTCAGAATTCGGATAAAAAAACTCGCTCAGGAGTCAAATTTCCGACATTTCAGACATTTTGAAAACTGCAGGGGGGTTTGGGCAAAATATGACCCATCGCCTTTTACAGTAATTGGCAAATTTTCGGTATGAAACGTCGTATTTTGAAAATAAAAATAGGTGCAGAGAGTCAGAATTCGACTCAAAAATCATGCTCAGGAGTCAAATTTCCGACATTTCAGACATTTCAAAAACTGCAGGGGGGTTTGGGTAAAATATGAACCATCGCCGTTTTCAGTAATTGGCATATTTTCGGTATAAAACGTCGTAATTTGAAACTAAAAATAGGTGCAGAGAGTCAGAATTCGGCTCAAAAATCACGCTCAGGAGTCAAATTTCCGACATTTTAGACATTTTGAAAACTGCAGGGGGGTTTGTGCAAAATATGACCCATCGCCGTTTTCAGTAATTGGCATATTTTCGGTATAAAAAGTCGTAATTTGAAACTGAAAAAAGGTGCAGAGAGTCAGAATTCGGCTCAAAAATCACGCTCAGGAGTCAAATTTCCGACACTTCAGACATTTTGAAAACTGCAGGGGGGTTTGGGCAAAATATGACTTATCGCCGTTTACAGTAATTGGCATATTTTCGGTATGAAACGTCGTAATTTGAAACTGAAAATAGGTGCAGAGAGTCAGAATTCGGATAAAAAATCTCGCTCAGGAGTCAAATTTCCGACATTTCAGACATTTTGAAAACTGCAGGGCGGTTTGGGCAAAATATGACCCATCGCCTTTACAGTAATTGGCATATTTTCGGTATGAAACATCGTAATTTGAAACTGAAAATAGGTGCAGAGAGTCAGAATTCGGCTCAAGAATCACGCTTAGGAGTCAAATTTCCGACAATTCAGACATTTCAAAAACTGCAGGGGGGGTTTGGGCAAAATATGACCCATTGCCGTTTTCAGTAATTGGCATATTTTCGGTATGAAACGTCGTAATTTGAAACTGAAAATAGGTGGAGAGAGTCAGAATTCGGCTCAAAAATCACGCTCAAGAGTCAAATTTCCGACATTTCAGACATTTTCAAAACTGCAGGGGGGTTTGGGCAAAATATGACCCATCGCCGTTTTCAGTAATTGGCATATTTTCAGTATGAAACGTCGTAATTTGAAACTGAAAATAGGTGCAGAGAGTCAGAATTCGGATAAAAAATCACGCTCAGGAGTCAAATTTCCGACATTTCAGACATTTTGAAAACTGCAGGGGGGTTTGGGCAAAATATGACCCATCGCCGTTTACAGTAATTGGCATATTTTCGGTATGAAATGTCGTATTTTGAAACTGAAAATAGGTGCAGAGAGTCAGAATTCGGCTCAAAAATCACGCTCAGGAGTCTAATTTCCAACATTTCAGACATTTTGAAAACTGCAGGGGGGTTTGGGCAAAATATGACCCATCGCCGTTTTCAGTAATTGGCATATTTTCGGTATGAAACGTCGTAATTTGAAACTGAAAATAGATGCAGAGTCAGAATTCGGCTCAAAAATTACGCTCAAGAGTCAAATTTCCGACATTTCAGACATTTTCAAAACTGCAGGGGGGTTTGGGCAAAATATGACCCATCGCCGTTTTCAGTAATTGGCATATTTTCAGTATGAAACGTCGTAATTTGAAACTGAAAATAGGTGCAGAGAGTCAGAATTCGGATAAAAAATCACGCTCAGGAGTCAAATTTCCGACATTTCAGACATTTTGAAAACTGCAGGGGGGTTTGGGCAAAATATGACCCATCGCCGTTTACAGTAATTGGCATATTTTCAGTATGAAACGTCGTATTTTGAAACTGAAAATAGGTGCAGAGAGTCAGAATTCGGCTCAAAAATCACGCTCAGGAGTCTAATTTCCGACATTTCATACATTTTGAAAACTGCAGAGGGGTTTGGGCAAAATATGACCCATCGCCGTTTTCAGTAGTTGGCATATTTTCTGTATAAAAAGTCGTAATTTGAGACTGAAAATAGGTGCAGAGAGTCAGAATTCGGCTCAAAAATCACGCTCAGGAGTCAAATTTCCGACATTTCAGACATTTTGAAAACTGCAGGGGAGTTTGGGCAAAATATGACCCATCGCCGTTTTCAGTAATTGGCATATTTTCGGTATAAAAAGTCGTAACTTGAAACTGAAAATAGGTGCAGAGTCAGAATTCGGATAAAAAAACTCGCTCAGGAGTCAAATTTCCGACATTTCAGACATTTTGAAAACTGCAGGGGGGTTTGGGCAAAATATGACCCATCGCCTTTTACAGTAATTGGCAAATTTTCGGTATGAAACGTCGTATTTTGAAAATAAAAATAGGTGCAGAGAGTCAGAATTCGACTCAAAAATCATGCTCAGGAGTCAAATTTCCGACATTTCAGACATTTTAAAAACTGCAGGGGGGTTTGGGCAAAATATGACCCATCGCCTTTTACAGTAATTGGCAAATTTTCGGTATGAAACGTCGTAATTTGAAACTAAAAATAGGTGCAGAGAGTCAGAATTCGGCTCAAAAATCACGCTCAGGAGTCAAATTTCCGACATTTTAGACATTTTGAAAACTGCAGGGGGGTTTGTGCAAAATATGACCCATCGCCGTTTTCAGTAATTGGCATATTTTCGGTATAAAAAGTCGTAATTTGAAACTGAAAAAAGGTGCAGAGAGTCAGAATTCGGCTCAAAAATCACGCTCAGGAGTCAAATTTCCGACACTTCAGACATTTTGAAAACTGCAGGGGGGTTTGGGCAAAATATGACTTATCGCCGTTTACAGTAATTGGCATATTTTCGGTATGAAACGTCGTAATTTGAAACTGAAAATAGGTGCAGAGAGTCAGAATTCGGATAAAAAATCTCGCTCAGGAGTCAAATTTCCGACATTTCAGACATTTTGAAAACTGCAGGGCGGTTTGGGCAAAATATGACCCATCGCCTTTACAGTAATTGGCATATTTTCGGTATGAAACATCGTAATTTGAAACTGAAAATAGGTGCAGAGAGTCAGAATTCGGCTCAAGAATCACGCTTAGGAGTCAAATTTCCGACAATTCAGACATTTCAAAAACTGCAGGGGGGGTTTGGGCAAAATATGACCCATTGCCGTTTTCAGTAATTGGCATATTTTCGGTATGAAACGTCGTAATTTGAAACTGAAAATAGGTGGAGAGAGTCAGAATTCGGCTCAAAAATCACGCTCAAGAGTCAAATTTCCGACATTTCAGACATTTTCAAAACTGCAGGGGGGTTTGGGCAAAATATGACCCATCGCCGTTTTCAGTAATTGGCATATTTTCAGTATGAAACGTCGTAATTTGAAACTGAAAATAGGTGCAGAGAGTCAGAATTCGGATAAAAAATCACGCTCAGGAGTCAAATTTCCGACATTTCAGACATTTTGAAAACTGCAGGGGGGTTTGGGCAAAATATGACCCATCGCCGTTTACAGTAATTGGCATATTTTCGGTATGAAACGTCGTATTTTGAAACTGAAAATAGGTGCAGAGAGTCAGAATTCGGCTCAAAAATCACGCTCAGGAGTCTAATTTCCAACATTTCAGACATTTTGAAAACTGCAGGGGGGTTTGGGCAAAATATGACCCATCGCCGTTTTCAGTAATTGGCATATTTTCGGTATGAAACGTCGTAATTTGAAACTGAAAATAGATGCAGAGTCAGAATTCGGCTCAAAAATTACGCTCAAGAGTCAAATTTCCGACATTTCAGACATTTTCAAAACTGCAGGGGGGTTTGGGCAAAATATGACCCATCGCCGTTTTCAGTAATTGGCATATTTTCAGTATGAAACGTCGTAATTTGAAACTGAAAATAGGTGCAGAGAGTCAGAATTCGGATAAAAAATCACGCTCAGGAGTCAAATTTCCGACATTTCAGACATTTTGAAAACTGCAGGGGGGTTTGGGCAAAATATGACCCATCGCCGTTTACAGTAATTGGCATATTTTCGGTATGAAACGTCGTATTTTGAAACTGAAAATAGGTGCAGAGAGTCAGAATTCGGCTCAAAAATCACGCTCAGGAGTCTAATTTCCGACATTTCATACATTTTGAAAACTGCAGAGGGGTTTGGGCAAAATATGACCCATCGCCGTTTTCAGTAGTTGGCATATTTTCTGTATAAAAAGTCGTAATTTGAGACTGAAAATAGGTGCAGAGAGTCAGAATTCGGCTCAAAAATCACGCTCAGGAGTCAAATTTCCGACATTTCAGACATTTTGAAAACTGCAGGGGAGTTTGGGCAAAATATGACCCATCGCCGTTTTCAGTAATTGGCATATTTTCGGTATAAAAAGTCGTAACTTGAAACTGAAAATAGGTGCAGAGTCAGAATTCGGATAAAAAAACTCGCTCAGGAGTCAAATTTCCGACATTTCAGACATTTTGAAAACTGCAGGGGGGTTTGGGCAAAATATGACCCATCGCCTTTTACAGTAATTGGCAAATTTTCGGTATGAAACGTCGTATTTTGAAAATAAAAATAGGTGCAGAGAGTCAGAATTCGACTCAAAAATCATGTTCAGGAGTCAAATTTCCGACATTTCAGACATTTTAAAAACTGCAGGGGGTTTGGGCAAAATATGACCCATCGCCGTTTTCAGTAATGTGCATATTTTCGGTATGAAACGTCGTAATTTGAAACTGAAAATAGGTGCAGAGAGTCAGAATTCGGCTCAAAAATCACGCTCGGGAGCCAAATTTTCGACATTTCAGACATTTTAAAAACTGCAGGGGGGTTTGGGCAAAATATGACCCATCGCCGTTTTCAGTAATTGGCATATTTTCGGTATAAAACGTCGTAATTTGAAACTAAAAATAGGTGCAGAGAGTCAGAATTCGGCTCAAAAATCACGCTAAGGAGTCAAATTTCCGACATTTTAGACATTTTGAAAACTGCAGGGGGGTTTGTGCAAAATATGACCCATCGCCGTTTTCAGTAATTGGCATATTTTCAGTATGAAACGTCGTAATTTGAAACTGAAAATAGGTGCAGAGAGTCAGAATTCGGATAAAAAATCACGCTCAGGAGTCAAATTTCCGACATTTCAGACATTTTGAAAACTGCAGGGGGGTTTGGGCAAAATATGACCCATCGCCGTTTACAGTAATTGGCATATTTTCGGTATGAAACGTCGTATTTTGAAACTGAAAATAGGTGCAGAGAGTCAGAATTCGGCTCAAAAATCACGCTCAGGAGTCTAATTTCCAACATTTCAGACATTTTGAAAACTGCAGGGGGGTTTGGGCAAAATATGACCCATCGCCGTTTTCAGTAATTGGCATATTTTCGGTATGAAACGTCGTAATTTGAAACTGAAAATAGATGCAGAGTCAGAATTCGGCTCAAAAATTACGCTCAAGAGTCAAATTTCCGACATTTCAGACATTTTCAAAACTGCAGGGGGGTTTGGGCAAAATATGACCCATCGCCGTTTTCAGTAATTGGCATATTTTCAGTATGAAACGTCGTAATTTGAAACTGAAAATAGGTGCAGAGAGTCAGAATTCGGATAAAAAATCACGCTCAGGAGTCAAATTTCCGACATTTCAGACATTTTGAAAACTGCAGGGGGGTTTGGGCAAAATATGACCCATCGCCGTTTACAGTAATTGGCATATTTTCAGTATGAAACGTCGTATTTTGAAACTGAAAATAGGTGCAGAGAGTCAGAATTCGGCTCAAAAATCACGCTCAGGAGTCTAATTTCCGACATTTCATACATTTTGAAAACTGCAGAGGGGTTTGGGCAAAATATGACCCATCGCCGTTTTCAGTAGTTGGCATATATTCTGTATAAAAAGTCGTAATTTGAGACTGAAAATAGGTGCAGAGAGTCAGAATTCGGCTCAAAAATCACGCTCAGGAGTCAAATTTCCGACATTTCAGACATTTTGAAAACTGCAGGGGAGTTTGGGCAAAATATGACCCATCGCCGTTTTCAGTAATTGGCATATTTTCGGTATAAAAAGTCGTAACTTGAAACTGAAAATAGGTGCAGAGTCAGAATTCGGATAAAAAAACTCGCTCAGGAGTCAAATTTCCAACATTTCAGACATTTTGAAAACTGCAGGGGGGTTTGGGCAAAATATGACCCATCGCCTTTTACAGTAATTGGCAAATTTTCGGTATGAAACGTCGTATTTTGAAAATAAAAATAGGTGCAGAGAGTCAGAATTCGACTCAAAAATCATGCTCAGGAGTCAAATTTCCAACATTTCAGACATTTTAAAAACTGCAGGGGGGTTTGGGCAAAATATGACCCATCGCCTTTTACAGTAATTGGCAAATTTTCGGTATGAAACGTCGTAATTTGAAACTAAAAATAGGTGCAGAGAGTCAGAATTCGGCTCAAAAATCACGCTCAGGAGTCAAATTTCCGACATTTTAGACATTTTGAAAACTGCAGGGGGGTTTGTGCAAAATATGACCCATCGCCGTTTTCAGTAATTGGCATATTTTCGGTATAAAAAGTCGTAATTTGAAACTGAAAAAAGGTGCAGAGAGTCAGAATTCGGCTCAAAAATCACGCTCAGGAGTCAAATTTCCGACACTTCAGACATTTTGAAAACTGCAGGGGGGTTTGGGCAAAATATGACTTATCGCCGTTTACAGTAATTGGCATATTTTCGGTATGAAACGTCGTAATTTAAAACTGAAAATAGGTGCAGGGAGTCAGAATTCGGATAAAAAATCTCGCTCAGGAGTCAAATTTCCGACATTTCAGACATTTTGAAAACTGCAGGGCGGTTTGGGCAAAATATGACCCATCGCCTTTACAGTAATTGGCATATTTTCGGTATGAAACATCGTAATTTGAAACTGAAAATAGGTGCAGAGAGTCAGAATTCGGCTCAAGAATCACGCTTAGGAGTCAAATTTCCGACAATTCAGACATTTCAAAAACTGCAGGGGGGGTTTGGGCAAAATATGACCCATTGCCGTTTTCAGTAATTGGCATATTTTCGGTATGAAACGTCGTAATTTGAAACTGAAAATTTGTGGAGAGAGTCAGAATTCGGCTCAAAAATCACGCTCAAGAGTCAAATTTCCGACATTTCAGACATTTTCAAAACTGCAGGGGGGTTTGGGCAAAATATGACCCATCGCCGTTTTCAGTAATTGGCATATTTTCAGTATGAAACGTCGTAATTTGAAACTGAAAATAGGTGCAGAGAGTCAGAATTCGGATAAAAAATCACACTCAGGAGTCAAATTTCCGACATTTCAGACATTTTGAAAACTGCAGGGGGGTTTGGGCAAAATATGACCCATCGCCGTTTACAGTAATTGGCATATTTTCGGTATGAAACGTCGTATTTTGAAACTGAAAATAGGTGCAGAGAGTCAGAATTCGGCTCAAAAATCACGCTCAGGAGTCTAATTTCCAACATTTCAGACATTTTGAAAACTGCAGGGGGGTTTGGGCAAAATATGACCCATCGCCGTTTTCAGTAATTGGCATATTTTCGGTATGAAACGTCGTAATTTGAAACTGAAAATAGATGCAGAGTCAGAATTCGGCTCAAAAATTACGCTCAAGAGTCAAATTTCCGACATTTCAGACATTTTCAAAACTGCAGGGGGGTTTGGGCAAAATATGACCCATCGCCGTTTTCAGTAATTGGCATATTTTCAGTATGAAACGTCGTAATTTGAAACTGAAAATAGGTGCAGAGAGTCAGAATTCGGATAAAAAATCACGCTCAGGAGTCAAATTTCCGACATTTCAGACATTTTGAAAACTGCAGGGGGGTTTGGGCAAAATATGACCCATCGCCGTTTACAGTAATTGGCATATTTTGGGTATGAAACGTCGTATTTTGAAACTGAAAATAGGTGCAGAGAGTCAGAATTCGGCTCAAAAATCACGCTCAGGAGTCTAATTTCCGAAATTTCATACATTTTGAAAACTGCAGAGGGGTTTGGGCAAAATATGACCCATCGCCGTTTTCAGTAGTTGGCATATTTTCTGTATAAAAAGTCGTAATTTGAGACTGAAAATAGGTGCAGAGAGTCAGAATTCGGCTCAAAAATCACGCTCAGGAGTCAAATTTCCGACATTTCAGACATTTTGAAAACTGCAGGGGAGTTTGGGCAAAATATGACCCATCGCCGTTTTCAGTAATTGGCATATTTTCGGTATAAAAAGTCGTAACTTGAAACTGAAAATAGGTGCAGAGTCAGAATTCGGATAAAAAAACTCGCTCAGGAGTCAAATTTCCGACATTTCAGACATTTTGAAAACTGCAGGGGGGTTTGGGCAAAATATGACCCATCGCCTTTTACAGTAATTGGCAAATTTTCGGTATGAAACGTCGTATTTTGAAAATAAAAATAGGTGCAGAGAGTCAGAATTCGACTCAAAAATCATGCTCAGGAGTCAAATTTCCGACATTTCAGACATTTTAAAAACTGCAGGGGGGTTTGGGCAAAATATGACCCATCGCCTTTTACAGTAATTGGCAAATTTTCGGTATGAAACGTCGTAATTTGAAACTAAAAATAGGTGCAGAGAGTCAGAATTCGGCTCAAAAATCACGCTCAGGAGTCAAATTTCCGACATTTTAGACATTTTGAAAACTGCAGGGGGGTTTGTGCAAAATATGACCCATCGCCGTTTTCAGTAATTGGCATATTTTCGGTATAAAAAGTCGTAATTTGAAACTGAAAAAAGGTGCAGAGAGTCAGAATTCGGCTCAAAAATCACGCTCAGGAGTCAAATTTCCGACACTTCAGACATTTTGAAAACTGCAGGGGGGTTTGGGCAAAATATGACTTATCGCCGTTTACAGTAATTGGCATATTTTCGGTATGAAACGTCGTAATTTGAAACTGAAAATAGGTGCAGAGAGTCAGAATTCGGATAAAAAATCTCGCTCAGGAGTCAAATTTCCGACATTTCAGACATTTTGAAAACTGCAGGGCGGTTTGGGCAAAATATGACCCATCGCCTTTACAGTAATTGGCATATTTTCGGTATGAAACATCGTAATTTGAAACTGAAAATAGGTGCAGAGAGTCAGAATTCGGCTCAAGAATCACGCTTAGGAGTCAAATTTCCGACAATTCAGACATTTCAAAAACTGCAGGGGGGGTTTGGGCAAAATATGACCCATTGCCGTTTTCAGTAATTGGCATATTTTCGGTATGAAACGTCGTAATTTGAAACTGAAAATAGGTGGAGAGAGTCAGAATTCGGCTCAAAAATCACGCTCAAGAGTCAAATTTCCGACATTTCAGACATTTTCAAAACTGCAGGGGGGTTTGGGCAAAATATGACCCATCGCCGTTTTCAGTAATTGGCATATTTTCAGTATGAAACGTCGTAATTTGAAACTGAAAATAGGTGCAGAGAGTCAGAATTCGGATAAAAAATCACGCTCAGGAGTCAAATTTCCGACATTTCAGACATTTTGAAAACTGCAGGGGGGTTTGGGCAAAATATGACCCATCGCCGTTTACAGTAATTGGCATATTTTCGGTATGAAACGTCGTATTTTGAAACTGAAAATAGGTGCAGAGAGTCAGAATTCGGCTCAAAAATCACGCTCAGGAGTCTAATTTCCAACATTTCAGACATTTTGAAAACTGCAGGGGGGTTTGGGCAAAATATGACCCATCGCCGTTTTCAGTAATTGGCATATTTTCGGTATGAAACGTCGTAATTTGAAACTGAAAATAGATGCAGAGTCAGAATTCGGCTCAAAAATTACGCTCAAGAGTCAAATTTCCGACATTTCAGACATTTTCAAAACTGCAGGGGGGTTTGGGCAAAATATGACCCATCGCCGTTTTCAGTAATTGGCATATTTTCAGTATGAAACGTCGTAATTTGAAACTGAAAATAGGTGCAGAGAGTCAGAATTCGGATAAAAAATCACGCTCAGGAGTCAAATTTCCGACATTTCAGACATTTTGAAAACTGCAGGGGGGTTTGGGCAAAATATGACCCATCGCCGTTTACAGTAATTGGCATATTTTGGGTATGAAACGTCGTATTTTGAAACTGAAAATAGGTGCAGAGAGTCAGAATTCGGCTCAAAAATCACGCTCAGGAGTCTAATTTCCGACATTTCATACATTTTGAAAACTGCAGAGGGGTTTGGGCAAAATATGACCCATCGCCGTTTTCAGTAGTTGGCATATTTTCTGTATAAAAAGTCGTAATTTGAGACTGAAAATAGGTGCAGAGAGTCAGAATTCGGCTCAAAAATCACGCTCAGGAGTCAAATTTCCGACATTTCAGACATTTTGAAAACTGCAGGGGAGTTTGGGCAAAATATGACCCATCGCCGTTTTCAGTAATTGGCATATTTTCGGTATAAAAAGTCGTAACTTGAAACTGAAAATAGGTGCAGAGTCAGAATTCGGATAAAAAAACTCGCTCAGGAGTCAAATTTCCGACATTTCAGACATTTTGAAAACTGCAGGGGGGTTTGGGCAAAATATGACCCATCGCCTTTTACAGTAATTGGCAAATTTTCGGTATGAAACGTCGTATTTTGAAAATAAAAATAGGTGCAGAGAGTCAGAATTCGACTCAAAAATCATGCTCAGGAGTCAAATTTCCGACATTTCAGACATTTTAAAAACTGCAGGGGGTTTGGGCAAAATATGACCCATCGCCGTTTTCAGTAATGTGCATATTTTCGGTATGAAACGTCGTAATTTGAAACTGAAAATAGGTGCAGGGAGTCAGAATTCGGCTCAAAAATCACGCTCGGGAGCCAAATTTTCGACATTTCAGACATTTTAAAAACTGCAGGGGGGTTTGGGCAAAATATGACCCATCGCCGTTTTCAGTAATTGGCATATTTTCGGTATAAAACGTCGTAATTTGAAACTAAAAATAGATGCAGAGAGTCAGAATTCGGCTCAAAAATCACGCTAAGGAGTCAAATTTCCGACATTTTAGACATTTTGAAAACTGCAGGGGGGTTTGTGCAAAATATGACCCATCGCCGTTTTCAGTAATTGGCATATTTTCGGTATAAAAAGTCGTAATTTGAAACTGAAAAAAGGTGCAGAGAGTCAGAATTCGGCTCAAAAATCACGCTCAGGAGTCAAATTTCCGACACTTCAGACATTTTGAAAACTGCAGGGGGGTTTGGGCAAAATATGACTTATCGCCGTTTACAGTAATTGGCATATTTTCGGTATGAAACGTCGTAATTTGAAACTGAAAATAGGTGCAGAGAGTCAGAATTCGGATAAAAAATCTCGCTCAGGAGTCAAATTTCCGACATTTCAGACATTTTGAAAACTGCAGGGCGGTTTGGGCAAAATATGACCCATCGCCTTTACAGTAATTGGCATATTTTCGGTATGAAACATCGTAATTTGAAACTGAAAATAGGTGCAGAGAGTCAGAATTCGGCTCAAGAATCACGCTTAGGAGTCAAATTTCCGACAATTCAGACATTTCAAAAACTGCAGGGGGGGGTTTGGGCAAAATATGACCCATCGCCGTTTTCAGTAATTGGCATATTTTCGGTATGAAACGTCGTAATTTGAAACTGAAAATAGGTGGAGAGAGTCAGAATTCGGCTCAAAAATCACGCTCAAGAGTCAAATTTCCGACATTTCAGACATTTTCAAAACTGCAGGGGGGTTTGGGCAAAATATGACCCATCGCCGTTTTCAGTAATTGGCATATTTTCAGTATGAAACGTCGTAATTTGAAACTGAAAATAGGTGCAGAGAGTCAGAATTCGGATAAAAAATCACGCTCAGGAGTCAAATTTCCGACATTTCAGACATTTTGAAAACTGCAGGGGGGTTTGGGCAAAATATGACCCATCGCCGTTTACAGTAATTGGCATATTTTTGGTATGAAACGTCGTATTTTGAAACTGAAAATAGGTGCAGAGAGTCAGAACTCGGCTCAAAAATCACGCTCAGGAGTCTAATTTCCAACATTTCAGACATTTTGAAAACTGCAGGGGGGTTTGGGCAAAATATGACCCATCGCCGTTTTCAGTAATTGGCATATTTTCGGTATGAAACGTCGTAATTTGAAACTGAAAATAGATGCAGAGTCAGAATTCGGCTCAAAAATTACGCTCAAGAGTCAAATTTCCGACATTTCAGACATTTTCAAAACTGCAGGGGGGTTTGGGCAAAATATGACCCATCGCCGTTTTCAGTAATTGGCATATTTTCAGTATGAAACGTCGTAATTTGAAACTGAAAATAGGTGCAGAGAGTCAGAATTCGGATAAAAAATCACGCTCAGGAGTCAAATTTCCGACATTTCAGACATTTTGAAAACTGCAGGGGGGTTTGGGCAAAATATGACCCATCGCCGTTTACAGTAATTGGCATATTTTGGGTATGAAACGTCGTATTTTGAAACTGAAAATAGGTGCAGAGAGTCAGAATTCGGCTCAAAAATCACGCTCAGGAGTCTAATTTCCGACATTTCATACATTTTGAAAACTGCAGAGGGGTTTGGGCAAAATATGACCCATCGCCGTTTTCAGTAGTTGGCATATTTTCTGTATAAAAAGTCGTAATTTGAGACTGAAAATAGGTGCAGAGAGTCAGAATTCGGCTCAAAAATCACGCTCAGGAGTCAAATTTCCGACATTTCAGACATTTTGAAAACTGCAGGGGAGTTTGGGCAAAATATGACCCATCGCCGTTTTCAGTAATTGGCATATTTTCGGTATAAAAAGTCGTAACTTGAAACTGAAAATAGGTGCAGAGTCAGAATTCGGATAAAAAAACTCGCTCAGGAGTCAAATTTCCGACATTTCAGACATTTTGAAAACTGCAGGGGGGTTTGGGCAAAATATGACCCATCGCCTTTTACAGTAATTGGCAAATTTTCGGTATGAAACGTCGTATTTTGAAAATAAAAATAGGTGCAGAGAGTCAGAATTCGACTCAAAAATCATGCTCAGGAGTCAAATTTCCGACATTTCAGACATTTTAAAAACTGCAGGGGGTTTGGGCAAAATATGACCCATCGCCGTTTTCAGTAATGTGCATATTTTCGGTATGAAACGTCGTAATTTGAAACTGAAAATAGGTGCAGAGAGTCAGAATTCGGCTCAAAAATCACGCTCGGGAGCCAAATTTTCGACATTTCAGACATTTTAAAAACTGCAGGGGGGTTTGGGCAAAATATGACCCATCGCCGTTTTCAGTAATTGGCATATTTTCGGTATAAAACGTCGTAATTTGAAACTAAAAATAGGTGCAGAGAGTCAGAATTCGGCTCAAAAATCACGCTAAGGAGTCAAATTTCCGACATTTTAGACATTTTGAAAACTGCAGGGGGGTTTGTGCAAAATATGACCCATCGCCGTTTTCAGTAATTGGCATATTTTCGGTATAAAAAGTCGTAATTTGAAACTGAAAAAAGGTGCAGAGAGTCAGAATTCGGCTCAAAAATCACGCTCAGGAGTCAAATTTCCGACACTTCAGACATTTTGAAAACTGCAGGGGGGTTTGGGCAAAATATGACTTATCGCCGTTTACAGTAATTGGCATATTTTCGGTATGAAACGTCGTAATTTGAAACTGAAAATAGGTGCAGAGAGTCAGAATTCGGATAAAAAATCTCGCTCAGGAGTCAAATTTCCGACATTTCAGACATTTTGAAAACTGCAGGGCGGTTTGGGCAAAATATGACCCATCGCCTTTACAGTAATTGGCATATTTTCGGTATGAAACATCGTAATTTGAAACTGAAAATAGGTGCAGAGAGTCAGAATTCGGCTCAAGAATCACGCTTAGGAGTCAAATTTCCGACAATTCAGACATTTCAAAAACTGCAGGGGGGGGTTTGGGCAAAATATGACCCATCGCCGTTTTCAGTAATTGGCATATTTTCGGTATGAAACGTCGTAATTTGAAACTGAAAATAGGTGGAGAGAGTCAGAATTCGGCTCAAAAATCACGCTCAAGAGTCAAATTTCCGACATTTCAGACATTTTCAAAACTGCAGGGGGGTTTGGGCAAAATATGACCCATCGCCGTTTTCAGTAATTGGCATATTTTCAGTATGAAACGTCGTAATTTGAAACTGAAAATAGGTGCAGAGAGTCAGAATTCGGATAAAAAATCACGCTCAGGAGTCAAATTTCCGACATTTCAGACATTTTGAAAACTGCAGGGGGGTTTGGGCAAAATATGACCCATCGCCGTTTACAGTAATTGGCATATTTTTGGTATGAAACGTCGTATTTTGAAACTGAAAATAGGTGCAGAGAGTCAGAACTCGGCTCAAAAATCACGCTCAGGAGTCTAATTTCCAACATTTCAGACATTTTGAAAACTGCAGGGGGGTTTGGGCAAAATATGACCCATCGCCGTTTTCAGTAATTGGCATATTTTCGGTATGAAACGTCGTAATTTGAAACTGAAAACAGATGCAGAGTCAGAATTCGGCTCAAAAATTACGCTCAAGAGTCAAATTTCCGACATTTCAGACATTTTCAAAACTGCAGGGGGGTTTGGGCAAAATATGACCCATCGCCGTTTTCAGTAATTGGCATATTTTCAGTATGAAACGTCGTAATTTGAAACTGAAAATAGGTGCAGAGAGTCAGAATTCGGATAAAAAATCACGCTCAGGAGTCAAATTTCCGACATTTCAGACATTTTGAAAACTGCAGGGGGGTTTGGGCAAAATATCACCCATCGCCGTTTACAGTAATTGGCATATTTTCGGTATGAAACGTCGTATTTTGAAACTGAAAATAGGTGCAGAGAGTCAGAATTCGGCTCAAAAATCACGCTCAGGAGTCTAATTTCCGACATTTCATACATTTTGAAAACTGCAGGGGGGTTTGGGCAAAATATGACCCATCACCGTTTTCAGTAATTGGCATATTTTCGGTATAAAAAGTCTTAATTTGAAACTGAAAATAGGTGCAGAGATTCAGAATTCGGCTCAAAAATCACGCTCAGGAGTAAAATTTCCAACATTTCAGACATTTTGAAAACTGCAGGGGGGTTTGGGCAAAATATGACCCATCGCTGTTTACAGTAATTGGCATATTTTCGGTATGGAACGTCGTAATTTGAAACTGAAAATTGATGCAGGGAGTCAGAATTCGGCTCAAAAATCACGCTCAGGAGTCAAATTTCCAACATTTCAGACATTTTGAAAACTGCAAGGGGGTTTGGGCAAAATATGACCCATCGCCGTTTTCAGTAATTGGCATATTTTCGGTATAAAAAGTCGTAATTTGAAACTGAAAATAGGTGAAGAGAGTCAGAATTCGGATAAAAAATCAGGCTCAGGAGTCAAATTTCAGACATTTCAGACATTTTGAAAACTGCAGGGGGGTTTGGGCAAAATATGACCTATCGCCGTTTACAGTAATTGGCATATTTTCGGTATGAAACGTCGAAATTTGAAACTGAAAATAGGTGCAGAGAGTCAGAATTCGACTCAAAAATCATGCTCAGGAGTCAAATTTCCGACATTTCAGACATTTTAAAAACTGCAGGGGGTTTGGGCAAAATATGACCCATCGCCGTTTTCAGTAATGTGCATATTTTCGGTATGAAACGTCGTAATTTGAAACTGAAAATAGGTGCAGAGAGTCAGAATTCGGCTCAAAAATCACGCTCGGGAGCCAAATTTTCGACATTTCAGACATTTTAAAAACTGCAGGGGGGTTTGGGCAAAATATGACCCATCGCCGTTTTCAGTAATTGGCATATTTTCGGTATAAAACGTCGTAATTTGAAACTAAAAATAGGTGCAGAGAGTCAGAATTCGGCTCAAAAATCACGCTCAGGAGTCAAATTTCCGACATTTTAGACATTTTGAAAACTGCAGGGGGGTTTGTGCAAAATATGACCCATCGCCGTTTTCAGTAATTGGCATATTTTCGGTATGAAACATCGTAATTTGAAACTGAAAATAGGTGCAGAGAGTCAGAATTCGGCTCAAGAATCACGCTTAGGAGTCAAATTTCCGACAATTTAGACATTTCAAAAACTGCAGGGGGGGTTTGGGCAAAATATGACCCATCGCCGTTTTCAGTAATTGGCATATTTTCGGTATGAAACGTCGTAATTTGAAACTGAAAATAGGTGGAGAGAGTCAGAATTCGGCTCAAAAATCACGCTCAAGAGTCAAATTTCCGACATTTCAGACATTTTGAAAACTGCAGAGGGGTTTGGGCAAAATATGACCCATCGCCGTTTTCAGTAATTGGCATATTTTCTGTATAAAAAGTCGTAATTTGAAACTGAAAATAGGTGCAGAGAGTCAGAATTCGGCTCAAAAATCACGCTCAGGAGTCAAATTTCCGACATTTCAGACATTTTGAAAACTGCAGGGGGGTTTGGGCAAAATATGACCCATCGCCGTTTTCAGTAATTGGCATATTTTCGGTATAAAAAGTTGTAATTTGAAACTGAAAATAGGTGCAGAGAGTCAAAATTCGGATAAAAAATCTCGCTCAGGAGTCAAATTTCCGACATTTCAGACATTTTGAAAACTGCAGGGGAGTTTGGGCAAAATATGACCCATCGCCGTTTTCAGTAATTGGCATATTTTCGGTATAAAAAGTCGTAATTTGAAACTGAAAATAGGTGAAGAGAGTCAGAATTCGGATAAAAAATCACGCTCAGGAGTCAAATTTCAGACATTTCAGACATTTTGAAAACTGCAGGGGGGTTTGGGCAAAATATGACCTATCGCCGTTTACAGTAATTGGCATATTTTCGGTATGGAACGTCGTAATTTGAAACTGAAAATTGATGCAGGGAGTCAGAATTCGGCTCAAAAATCACGCTCAGGAGACAAATTTCCAACATTTCAGACATTTTGAAAACTGCAGGGGGGTTTGGGCAAAATATGACCCATCGCCGTTTTCAGTAATTGGCATATTTTCGGTATAAAAAGTCGTAATTTGAAACTGAAAATAGGTGAAGAGAGTCAGAATTCGGATAAAAAATCACGCTCAGGAGTCAAATTTCAGACATTTCAGACATTTTGAAAACTGCAGGGGGGTTTGGGCAAAATATGACCTATCGCCGTTTACAGTAATTGGCATATTTTCGGTATGAAACGTCGAAATTTGAAACTGAAAATAGGTGCAGAGAGTCAGAATTCGGCTCAAAAATCACGCTCAGGAGTCAAATTTCCGACATTTCAGACATTTCAAAAACTGCAGGGGGGTTTGGGTAAAATATGAACCATCGCCGTTTTCAGTAATTGGCATATTTTCGGTATGAAACGTCGTAATTTGAAACTGAAAAAAGGTGCAGAGAGTCAGAATTCGGCTCAAAAATCACGCTCAAGAGTCAAATTTCCGACATTTCAGACATTTTGAAAACTGCAGGGGAGTTTGGGCAAAATATGACCCATCGCCGTTTTCAGTAATTGGCATATTTTCGGTATAAAAAGTCGTAACTTGAAACTGAAAATAGGTGCAGAGTCAGAATTCGGATAAAAAAACTCGCTCAGGAGTCAAATTTCCGACATTTCATACATTTTGAAAACTGCAGGGGGGTTTGGGCAAAATATGACCCGTCGCCTTTTACAGTAATTGGCAAATTTTCGGTATGAAACGTCATATTTTGAAAATAAAAATAGGTGCAGAGAGTCAGAATTCGACTCAAAAATCATGCTCAGGAGTCAAATTTCCGACATTTCAGACATTTTAAAAATTGCAGGGGGTTTGGGCAAAATATGACCCATCGCCGTTTTCAGTAATGTGCATATTTTCGGTATGAAACGTCGTAATTTGAAACTGAAAATAGGTGCAGAGAGTCAGAATTCGGCTCAAAAATCACGCTCGGGAGCCAAATTTTCGACATTTCAGACATTTTAAAAACTGCAGGGGGGTTTGGGCAAAATATGACCCATCGCCGTTTTCAGTAATTGGCATATTTTCGGTATAAAACGTCGTAATTTGAAACTAAAAATAGGTGCAGAGAGTCAGAATTCGGCTCAAAAATCACGCTCAGGAGTCAAATTTCCGACATTTTAGACATTTTGAAAACTGCAGGGGGGTTTGTGCAAAATATGACCCATCGCCGTTTACAGTAATTGGCATATTTTCGGTATGAAACGTCGTAATTTGAAACTGAAAATAGGTGCAGAGAGTCAGAATTCGGATAAAAAATCTCGCTCAGGAGTCAAATTTCCGACATTTCAGACATTTTGAAAACTGCAGGGCGGTTTGGGCAAAATATGACCCATCGCCTTTACAGTAATTGGCATATTTTCGGTATGAAACATCGTAATTTGAAACTGAAAATAGGTGCAGAGAGTCAGAATTCGGCTCAAGAATCACGCTTAGGAGTCAAATTTCCGACAATTTAGACATTTCAAAAACTGCAGGGGGGGTTTGGGCAAAATATGACCCATCGCCGTTTTCAGTAATTGGCATATTTTCGGTATGAAACGTCGTAATTTGAAACTGAAAATAGGTGGAGAGAGTCAGAATTCGGCTCAAAAATCACGCTCAAGAGTCAAATTTCCGACAATTCAGACATTTTGAAAACTGCAGAGGGGTTTGGGCAAAATATGACCCATCGCCGTTTTCAGTAATTGGCATATTTTCTGTATAAAAAGTCGTAATTTGAAACTGAAAATAGGTGCAGAGAGTCAGAATTCGGCTCAAAAATCACGCTCAGGAGTCAAATTTCTGACATTTCAGACATTTTGAAAACTGCAGGGGGGTTTGGGCAAAATATGACCCATCGCCGTTTTCAGTAATTGGCATATTTTCGGTATAAAAAGTTGTAATTTGAAACTGAAAATAGGTGCAGAGAGTCAAAATTCGGATAAAAAATCTCGCTCAGGAGTCAAATTTCCGACATTTCAGACATTTTGAAAACTGCAGGGGAGTTTGGGCAAAATATGACCCATCGCCGTTTTCAGTAATTGGCATATTTTCGGTATAAAAAGTCGTAATTTGAAACTGAAAATAGGTGCAGAGAGTCAGAATTCGGATAAAAATCTCGCTCAGGAGTCAAATTTCCGACATTTCAGACATTTTGAAAACTGCAGAGGGGTTTGGGCAAAATATGACCCATCGCCTTTTACAGTAATTGGCAAATTTTCGGTATGAAACGTCGTAATTTGAAACTAAAAATAGGTGCAGAGAGTCAGAATTCGGCTCAAAAATCACGCTCGAGAGCCAAATTTTCGACATTTCAGACATTTTAAAAACTGCAGGGGGGTTTGGGCAAAATATGACCCATCGCCGTTTTCAGTAATTGGCATATTTTCGGTATAAAACGTCGTAATTTGAAACTAAAAATAGGTGCAGAGAGTCAGAATTCGGCTCAAAAATCACGCTCAGGAGTCAAATTTCCGACATTTCAGACATTTTGAAAACTGCAGGGGGGGTTTGGGCAAAATATGACCCATCGCCGTTTTCAGTAATTGGCATATTTTCGGTATAAAAAGTCGTAATTTGAAACTGAAAAAAGGTGCAGAGAGTCAGAATTCGGCTCAAAAATCACGCTCAGGAGTCAAATTTCCGACACTTCAGACATTTTGAAAACTGCAGGGGGGTTTGGGCAAAATATGACTTATCACCGTTTACAGTAATTGGCATATTTTCGGTATGAAACGTCGTAATTTGAAACTGAAAATAGGTGCAGAGAGTCAGAATTCGGCTCAAAAATGACGCTCAGGAGTCAAATTTCCGACATTTCAGACATTTTGAAAACTGCAGGGGGGTTTTGGCAAAATATGACCCATCGCCGTTTTCAGTAATTGGCATATTTTCGGTATAAAAAGTCGTAATTTGAAACTGAAAATAGGTGCAGAGAGTCAGAATTCGGATAACAAATCTCGCTCAGGAGTCAAATTTCCGACATTTCAGACATTTTGAAAACTGCAGGGGGGTTTGGGCAAAATATGACCCATCGCCGTTTACAGTAATTGGCATATTTTCGGTATGAAACATCGTAATTTGAAACTGAAAATAGGTGCAGAGAGTCAGAATTCGGCTCAAGAATCACGCTCAGGAGTCAAATTTCCGACATTTCAGACATTTTAAAAACTGCAGAGGGGTTTGGGCAAAATATGACCCATCGCACTTTTCAGTAATTGGCATATTTTCTGTATAAAAAGTCGTAATTTGAAACTGAAAATAGGTGCAGAGAGTCAGAATTCGGCTCAAAAATCACGCTCAGGAGTCAAACTTCCGACATTTCAGACATTTTGAAAACTGCAGGGGGGTTTGGGCAAAATATGACCCATCGCCGTTTTCGGTAATTGGCATATTTTCAGTATAAAAAGTCGTAATTTGAAACTGAAAAAAGGTGCAGAGAGTCAGAATTCGGCTCAAAAATCACGCTCAGGAGTCAAATTTCCGACATTTCAGACATTTTGAAAACTGCAGGGGGGTTTGGGCAAAATATGACTTATCGCCGTTTACAGTAATTGGCATATTTTCGGTATGAAACGTCGTAATTTGAAACTGAAAATAGGTGCAGAGAGTCAGAATTCGGCTCAAAAATGACGCTCAGGAGTCAAATTTCCGACATTTCAGACATTTTGAAAACTGCAGGGGGGTTTTGGCAAAATATGACCCATCGCCGTTTTCAGTAATTGGCATATTTTCGGTATAAAAAGTCGTAATTTGAAACTGAAAATAGGTGCAGAGAGTCAGAATTCGGCTCAAGAATCACGTTTAGGAGTCAAATTTCCGACAATTCAGACATTTCAAAAACTGCAGGGGGGGTTTGGGCAAAATATGACCCATCGCCGTTTTCAGTAATTGGCATATTTTCGGTATGAAACGTCGTAATTTGAAACTGAAAATAGGTGGAGAGAGTCAGAATTCGGCTCAAAAATCACGCTCAAGAGTCAAATTTCCGACATTTCAGACATTTTGAAAACTGCAGAGGGGTTTGGGCAAAATATGACCCATCGCCGTTTTCAGTAATTGGCATATTTTCTGTATAAAAAGTCGTAATTTGAAACTGAAAATAGGTGCAGAGAGTCAGAATTCGGCTCAAAAATCACGCTCAGGAGTCAAATTTCCGACATTTCAGACATTTTGAAAACTGCAAGGGGGTTTGGGCAAAATATGACCCATCGCCGTTTTCAGTAATTGGCATATTTTCGGTATAAAAAGTTGTAATTTGAAACTGAAAATAGGTGCAGAGAGTCAAAATTCGGATAAAAAATCTCGCTCAGGAGTCAAATTTCCGACATTTCAGACATTTTGAAAACTGCAGGGGAGTTTGGGCAAAATATGACCCATCGCCGTTTTCAGTAATTGGCATATTTTCGGTATAAAAAGTCGTAATTTGAAACTGAAAATAGGTGCAGAGAGTCAGAATTCGGATAAAAAATCTCGCTCAGGAGTCAAATTTCCGACATTTCAGACATTTTGAAAACTGCAGAGGGGTTTGGGCAAAATATGACCCATCGCCTTTTACAGTAATTGGCAAATTTTCGGTATGAAACGTCGTATTTTGAAAATAAAAATAGGTGCAGAGAGTCAGAATTCGGCTCAAAAAATCACGCTCGGGAGCCAAATTTTCGACATTTCAGACATTTTAAAAACTGCAGGGGGGTTTGGGCAAAATATGACCCATCGCCGTTTTCAGTAATTGGCATATTTTCGGTATAAAACGTCGTAATTTGAAAGTAAAAATAGGTGCAGAGAGTCAGAATTCGGCTCAAAAATCACGCTCAGGAGTCAAATTTCCGACATTTCAGACATTTCAAAAACTGCAGGGGGGTTTGGGCAAAATATGACCCATCGCCGTTTTCAGTAATTGGCATATTTTCGGTATGAAACGTCCTAATTTGAAACTGAAAATAGTTGCAGAGAGTCAGAATTCGGCTCAAAAATCACGCTCAAGAGTCAAATTTCCGACATTTCAGACATTTTGAAAACTGCAGAGGGGTTTGGGCAAAATATGACCCATCGCCGTTTTCAGTAATTGGCATATTTTCGGTATAAAAAGTCGTAATTTGAAACTGAAAAAAGGTGCAGAGAGTCAGAATTCGGCTCAAAAATCACGCTCAGGAGTCAAATTTCCGACACTTCAGACATTTTGAAAACTGCAGGGGGGTTTGGGCAAAATATGACTTATCGCCGTTTACAGTAATTGGCATATTTTCGGTATGAAACTTCGTAATTTGAAACTGAAAATGGGTGCAGAGAGTCAGAATTCGGCTCAAAAATGACGCTCAGGAGTCAAATTTCCGACATTTATGACATTTTGAAAACTGCAGGGGGGTTTTGGCAAAATATGACCCATCGCCGTTTTCAGTAATTGGCATATTTTCGGTATAAAAAGTCGTAATTTGAAACTGAAAAAAGGTGCAGAGAGTCAGAATTCGGCTCAAAAATCACGCTCAGGAGTCAAATTTCCGACATTTCAGACATTTTGAAAACTGCAGGGGGGTTTGGGCAAAATATGATGTATCGCCGTTTACAGTAATTGGCATATTTTCGGTATGAAACGTCGTAATTTGAAACTGAAAATAGGTGCAGAGAGTCAGAATTCGGCTCAAAAATGACGCTCAGGAGTCAAATTTCCGACATTTCAGACATTTTGAAAACTGCAGGGGGGTTTTGGCAAAATATGACCCATCGCCGTTTTCAGTAATTGGCATATTTTCGGTATAAAAAGTCGTAATTTGAAACTGAAAATAGGTGCAGAGAGTCAGAATTCGGCTCAAGAATCACGCTTAGGAGTCAAATTTCCGACAATTCAGACATTTCAAAAACTGCAGGGGGGGTTTGGGCAAAATATGACCCATCGCCGTTTTCAGTAATTGGCATATTTTCGGTATGAAACATCGTAATTTGAAACTGAAAATAGGTGGAGAGAGTCAGAATTCGGCTCAAAAATCACGCTCAAGAGTCAAATTTCCGACATTTCAGACATTTTGAAAACTGCAGAGGGGTTTGGGCAAAATATGACCCATCGCCGTTTTCAGTAATTGGCATATTTTCTGTATAAAAAGTCGTAATTTGAAACTGAAAATAGGTGCAGAGAGTCAGAATTCGGCTCAAAAATCACGCTCAGGAGTCAAATTTCCGACATTTCAGACATTTTGAAAACTGCAAGGGGGTTTGGGCAAAATATGACCCATCGCCGTTTTCAGTAATTGGCATATTTTCGGTATAAAAAGTTGTAATTTGAAACTGAAAATAGGTGCAGAGAGTCAAAATTCGGATAAAAAATCTCGCTCAGGAGTCAAATTTCCGACATTTCAGACATTTTGAAAACTGCAGGGGAGTTTGGGCAAAATATGACCCATCGCCGTTTTCAGTAATTGGCATATTTTCGGTATAAAAAGTCGTAATTTGAAACTGAAAATAGGTGCAGAGAGTCAGAATTCGGATAAAAAATCTCGCTCAGGAGTCAAATTTCCGACATTTCAGACATTTTGAAAACTGCAGAGGGGTTTGGGCAAAATATGACCCATCGCCTTTTACAGTAATTGGCAAATTTTCGGTATGAAACGTCGTATTTTGAAAATAAAAATAGGTGCAGAGAGTCAGAATTCGGCTCAAAAATCACGCTCAGGAGTCAAATTTCCGACATTTCAGACATTTTAAAAACTGCAGGGGGTTTGGGCAAAATATGACCCATCGCCGTTTTCAGTAATGTGCATATTTTCGGTATGAAACGTCGTAATTTGAAACTGAAAATAGGTGCAGAGAGTCAGAATTCGGCTCAAAAATCACGCTCGGGAGCCAAATTTTCGACATTTCAGACATTTTAAAAACTGCAGGGGGGTTTGGGCAAAATATGACCCATCGCCGTTTTCAGTAATTGGCATATTTTCGGTATAAAACGTCGTAATTTGAAAGTAAAAATAGGTGCAGAGAGTCAGAATTCGGCTCAAAAATCACGCTCAGGAGTCAAATTTCCGACATTTCAGACATTTCAAAAACTGCAGGGGGGTTAGGGCAAAATATGACCCATCGCCGTTTTCAGTAATTGGCATATTTTCGGTATAAAACGTCGTAATTTGAAAGTAAAAATAGGTGCAGAGAGTCAGAATTCGGCTCAAAAATCACGCTCAAGAGTCAAATTTCCGACATTTCAGACATTTTGAAAACTGCAGAGGGGTTTGGGCAAAATATGACCCATCGCCGTTTTCAGTAATTGGCATATTTTCGGTATAAAAAGTCGTAATTTGAAACTGAAAAAAGGTGCAGAGAGTCAGAATTCGGCTCAAAAATCACGCTCAGGAGTCAAATTTCCGACACTTCAGACATTTTGAAAACTGCAGGGGGGTTTGGGCAAAATATGACTTATCGCCGTTTACAGTAATTGGCATATTTTCGGTATGAAACGTCGTATTTTGAAACTGAAAATAGGTGCAGAGAGTCAGAATTCGGCTCAAAAATGACGCTCAGGAGTCAAATTTCCGACATTTATGACATTTTGAAAACTGCAGGGGGGTTTTGGCAAAATATGACCCATCGCCGTTTTCAGTAATTGGCATATTTTCGGTATAAAAAGTCGTAATTTGAAACTGAAAAAAGGTGCAGAGAGTCAGCATTCGGCTCAAAAATCACGCTCAGGAGTCAAATTTCCGACACTTCAGACATTTTGAAAACTGCAGGGGGGTTTGGGCAAAATATGACTTATCGCCGTTTACAGTAATTGGCATATTTTTGGTATGAAACGTCGTAATTTGAAACTGAAAATAGGTGCAGAGAGTCAGAATTCGGCTCAAAAATGACGCTCAGGAGTCAAATTTCCGACATTTCAGACATTTTGAAAACTGCAGGGGGGTTTTGGCAAAATATGACCCATCGCCGTTTTCAGTAATTGGCATATTTTCGGTATAAAAAGTCGTAATTTGAAACTGAAAATAGGTGCAGAGAGTCAGAATTCGGCTCAAGAATCACGCTTAGGAGTCAAATTTCCGACAATTCAGACATTTCAAAAACTGCAGGGGGGGGTTTGGGCAAAATATGACCCATCGCCGTTTTCAGTAATTGGCATATTTTCGGTATGAAACGTCGTAATTTGAAACTGAAAATAGGTGGAGAGAGTCAGAATTCGGCTCAAAAATCACGCTCAAGAGTCAAATTTCCGACATTTCAGACATTTTGAAAACTGCAGAGGGGTTTGGGCAAAATATGACCCATCGCCGTTTTCAGTAATTGGCATATTTTCTGTATAAAAAGTCGTAATTTGAAACTGAAAATAGGTGCAGAGAGTCAGAATTCGGCTCAAAAATCACGCTCAGGAGTCAAATTTCCGACATTTCAGACATTTTGAAAACTGCAGGGGGGTTTGGGCAAAATATGACCCATCACCGTTTTCAGTAATTGGCATATTTTCGGTATAAAAAGTCGTAATTTGAAACTGAAAATAGGTGCAGAGAGTCAGAATTCGGATAAAAAATCTCGCTCAGGAGTCAAATTTCCGACATTTCAGACATTTTGAAAACTGCAGGGGGGTTTGGGCAAAATATGACCCATCGCCTTTTACAGTAATTGGCAAATTTTCGGTATGAAACGTCGTATTTTGAAAATAAAAATAGGTGCAGAGAGTCAGAATTCGGCTCAAAAATCACGCTCAGGAGTCAAATTTCCGACATTTCAGACATTTTAAAAACTGCAGGGGGTTTGGGCAAAATATGACCCATCGCCGTTTTCAGTAATGTGCATATTTTCGGTATGAAACGTCGTAATTTGAAACTGAAAATAGGTGCAGAGAGTCAGAATTCGGCTCAAAAATCACGCTCGGGAGCCAAATTTTCGACATTTCAGACATTTTAAAAACTGCAGGGGGGTTTGGGCAAAATATGACCCATCGCCGTTTTCAGTAATTGGCATATTTTCGGTATAAAACGTCGTAATTTGAAAGTAAAAATAGGTGCAGAGAGTCAGAATTCGGCTCAAAAATCACGCTCAGGAGTCAAATTTCCGACATTTAAGACATTTTGAAAACTGCAGGGGGGGTTTGGGCAAAATATGACCCATCGCCGTTTTCAGTAATTGGCATATTTTCGGTATAAAAAGTCGTAATTTGAAACTGAAAAAAGGTGCAGAGAGTCAGAATTCGGCTCAAAAATCACGCTCAGGAGTCAAATTTCCGACACTTCAGACATTTTGAAAACTGCAGGGGGGTTTGGGCAAAATATGACTTATCACCGTTTACAGTAATTGGCATATTTTCGGTATGAAACGTCGTAATTTGAAACTGAAAATAGGTGCAGAGAGTCAGAATTCGGCTCAAGAATCACGCTTAGGAGTCAAATTTCCGACAATTCAGACATTTCAAAAACTGCAGGGGGGGGGTTTGGGCAAAATATGACCCATCGCCGTTTTCAGTAATTGGCATATTTTCGGTATGAAACGTCGTAATTTGAAACTGAAAATAGGTGGAGAGAGTCAGAATTCGGCTCAAAAATCACGCTCAAGAGTCAAATTTCCGACATTTCAGACATTTTGAAAACTGCAGAGGGGTTTGGGCAAAATATGACCCATCGCCGTTTTCAGTAATTGGCATATTTTCTGTATAAAAAGTCGTAATTTGAAACTGAAAATAGGTGCAGAGAGTCAGAATTCGGCTCAAAAATCACGCTCAGGAGTCAAATTTCCGACATTTCAGACATTTTGAAAACTGCAGGGGGGTTTGGGCAAAATATGACCCATCGCCGTTTTCAGTAATTGGCATATTTTCGGTATAAAAAGTTGAAATTTGAAACTGAAAATAGGTGCAGAGAGTCAAAATTCGGATAAAAAATCTCGCTCAGGAGTCAAATTTCCGACATTTCAGACATTTTGAAAACTGCAGGGGAGTTTGGGCAAAATATGACCCATCGCCGTTTTCAGTAATTGGCATATTTTCGGTATAAAAAGTCGTAATTTGAAACTGAAAATAGGTGCAGAGAGTCAGAATTCGGATAAAAAATCTCGCTCAGGAGTCAAATTTCCGACATTTCAGACATTTTGAAAACTGCAGGGGGGTTTGGGCAAAATATGACCCATCGCCTTTTACAGTAATTGGCAAATTTTCGGTATGAAACGTCGTATTTTGAAAATAAAAATAGGTGCAGAGAGTCAGAATTCGGCTCAAAAATCACGCTCAGGAGTCAAATTTCCGACATTTCAGACATTTTAAAAACTGCAGGGGGTTTGGGCAAAATATGACCCATCGCCGTTTTCAGTAATGTGCATATTTTCGGTATGAAACGTCGTAATTTGAAACTGAAAATAGGTGCAGAGAGTCAGAATTCGGCTCAAAAATCACGCTCGGGAGCCAAATTTTCGACATTTCAGACATTTTAAAAACTGCAGGGGGGTTTGGGCAAAATATGACCCATCGCCGTTTTCAGTAATTGGCATATTTTCGGTATAAAACGTCGTAATTTGAAAGTAAAAATAGGTGCAGAGAGTCAGAATTCGGCTCAAAAATCACGCTCAGGAGTCAAATTTCCGACATTTAAGACATTTTGAAAACTGCAGGGGGGGTTTGGGCAAAATATGACCCATCGCCGTTTTCAGTAATTGGCATATTTTCGGTATAAAAAGTCGTAATTTGAAACTGAAAAAAGGTGCAGAGAGTCAGAATTCGGCTCAAAAATCACGCTCAGGAGTCAATTTTCCGACACTTCAGACATTTTGAAAACTGCAGGGGGGTTTGGGCAAAATATGACTTATCACCGTTTACAGTAATTGGCATATTTTCGGTATGAAACGTCGTAATTTGAAACTGAAAATACGTGCAGAGAGTCAGAATACGGCTCAAAAATGACGCTCAGGAGTCAAATTTCCGACATTTCAGACATTTTGAAAACTGCAGGGGGGTTTTGGCAAAATATGACCCATCGCTGTTTTCAGTAATTGGCATATTTTCGGTATAAAAAGTCGTAATTTGAAACTGAAAATAGGTGCAGTGAGTCAGAATTCGGATAAAAAATCTCGCTCAGGAGTCAAATTTCCGACATTTCAGACATTTTGAAAACTGCAGGGGGGTTTGGGCAAAATATGACCCATCGCCGTTTACAGTAATTGGCATATTTTCGGTATGAAACATCGTAATTTGAAACTGAAAATAGGTGCAGAGAGTCAGAATTCGGCTCAAGAATCACGCTCATGAGTCAAATTTCCGACATTTCAGACATTTTAAAAACTGCAGAGGGGTTTGGGCAAAATATGACCCATCGCACTTTTCAGTAATTGGCATATTTTCAGTATAAAAAGTCGTAATTTGAAACTGAAAATAGGTGCAGAGAGTCAGAATTCGGCTCAAAAATCACGCTCAGGAGTCAAACTTCCGACATTTCAGACATTTTGAAAACTGCAGGGGGGTTTGGGCAAAATATGACCCATCGCCGTTTTCGGTAATTGGCATATTTTCAGTATAAAAAGTCGTAATTTGAAACTGAAAATAGGTGCAGAGAGTCAGAATTCGAATAAAAAATCTCGCTCTGGAGTCAAATTTCCGACATTTCAGACATTTTGAAACAGCAGGGCGGTTTGGGCAAAATATGACCCATCGCCGTTTACAGTAATTGGCATATTTTCGGTATGAAACATCGTAATTTGAAACTGAAAATAGGTCCAGAGAGTCAGAATTCGGCTCAAGAATCACGCTCAGGAGTCAAATTTCCGACATTTCAGACATTTAAAAAACTGCAGGGGGGTTTGGGCAAAATATGACCCATCGCCGTTTTCAGTAATTGGCATATTTTCGGTATGAAACGTCCTAATATGAAACTGAAAATAGGTGCAGAGAGTCAGAATTCGCCTCAAAAATCACGCTCAAGATTCAAATTTCCGACATTTCAGACATTTTGAAAACTGCAGAGGGGTTTGGGCAAAATATGACCCATCGCCGTTTTCAGTAATTGGCATATTTTCTGTATAAAAATTCGTAATTTAAAACTGAAAATAGGTGCAGAGAGTCAGAATTCGGCTCAAAAATCACGCTCAGGAGTCAAATTTTCGACATTTCAGACATTTTGAAAACTGCAGGGGGGTTTGTGCAAAATATGACCCATCGCCGTTTTCAGTAATTGGCATATTTTCGGTATAAAAAGTCGTAATTTGAAACTGAAAAAAGGTGCAGTGAGTCAGAATTCGGATAAAAAATCTAGCTCAGGAGTCAAATTTCCGACATTTCAGATATTTTGAAAACTGCAGGGGGGTTTGGGCAAAATATGACCCATCGTCGTTTACAGTAATTGGCATATTTTCGGTATGAAACATCGTAATTTGAAACTGAAAATAGGTGCAGAGAGTCAGAATTCGTCTCAAGAATCACGATCAGGAGTCAAATTTCCGACATTTCAGACATTTTAAAAACTGCAGAGGGGTTTGGGCCAAATATGACTCATCGCCCTTTTCAGTAATTGGCATATTTTCTGTATAAAAAGTCGTAACTTGAAACTGAAAATAGGTGCAGAGAGTCAGAATTCGGCTCAAAAATCACGCTCAGGAGTCAAATTTCCGACATTTCAGACATTTTGAAAACTGCAGGGGGGTTTGGGCAAAATATGACCCATCGCCGTTTTCGGTAATTGGCATATTTTCGGTATAAAAAGTCGTAATTTGAAACTTAAAATAGGTGCAGAGAGTCAGAATTCAGATAAAAAATCTCGCTCAGGAGTCAAATTTCCGACATTTCAGACATTTTGAAAACTGCAGGGGGGTTTGGGCAAAATATGACCCATCGCCGTTTTCAGTAATTGGCATATTTTCGGTATAAATAGTCGTAATTTGAAACTGAAAATCGGTGCAGAGAGTCAAAATTCGGATAAAAAATCTCGCTCAGGAGTCAAATTTCCGACATTTCAGACATTTTGAAAACTGCAGGGGGGTTTGGGCAAAATATGACCCATCGCCGTTTACAGTAATTGGCATATTTTCGGTATGAAACATCGTAATTTGAAACTGAAAATAGGTGCAGAGAGTCAGAATTCGGCTCAAGAATCACGCTCAGGAGTCAAATTTCCGACATTTCAGACATTTTAAAAACTGCAGAGGGGTTTGTGCAAAATATGACCCATCGCCCTTTTCAGTAATTGGCATATTTTCTGTATAAAAAGTCGTAATTTGAAACTGAAAATAGGTGCAGAGAGTCAAAATTCGGCTCAAAAATCACGCTCAGGAGTCAAATTTCCGACATTTCAGACATTTTGAAAACTGCAGGGGGGTTTGGGCAAAATATGACCCATCGCCGTTTTCAGTAATTGGCATATTTTCGGTATGAAACATCGTAATTTGAAACTGAAAATAGGTGCAGAGAGTCAGAATTCGGCTCAAGAATCACGCTCAGGAGTCAAATTTCCGACATTTCAGACATTTTGAAAACTGCAGGGGGGTTTGGGCAAAATATGACCCATCGCCGTTTTCAGTAATTGGCATATTTTCGGTATGAAACGTCGTAATTTGAACCTGAAAATAGGTGCAGAGAGTCAGAATTCGGATAAAAAATCTCGCTCAGGAGTCAAATTTCCGACATTTTAGACATTTTGAAAACTGCAGGGCGGTTTGGGCAAAATATGACCCATCGCCGTTTACAGTAATTGGCATATTTTCGGTATGAAACATCGTAATTTGAAACTGAAAATAGGTGCAGAGAGTCAGAATTCTTCTCAAGAATCCCGCTCAGGAGTCAAATATCCGACATTTCAGACATTTTAAAAACTGCAGGGGGGTTTGGGGAAAATATGACCCATCGCCGTTTTCAGTAATTGGCATATTTTCGGTATGAAACGTCGTAATTTGAAACTGAAAATAGATGCAGAGAGTCAGAATTCGGCTCAAAAATCACGCTCAAGAGTCAAATTTCCGACATTTCAGACATTTTCAAAACTGCAAGGGGGGGTTTGGGCAAAATATGACCCATCGCCGTTTTCAGTAATTGGCATATTTTCGGTATAAAAAGTCGTAATATAAAACTGAAAATAGGTGCAGAGAGTCAGAATTCGGATAAAAAATCACGCTCAGGAGTCAAATTTCCGACATTTCAGAAATTTTGAAAACTGCAGGGGGGTTTGGGCAAAATATGACCCATCGCCGTTTACAGTAATTGGCATATTTTCGGTATGAAACGTCGTAATTTGAAACTGAAAATAGGTGCAGAGAGTCAGAATTCGGCTCAAAAATCACGCTCAGGAGCCAAATTTTCGACATTTCAGACATTTTAAAAACTGCAGGGGGGTTTGGGCAAAATATGACCCATCGCCGTTTACAGTAATTGGCATATTTTCGGTATGAAACGTCGTAATTTGAAACTGAAAATAGGTGCAGAGAGTCAGAATTCGGCTCAAAAATCACGCTCAGGAGTCAAATTTCCGACATTTCAGACATTTCAAAAACTGCAGGGGGGTTTGGGCAAAATATGACCCATCGCCGTTTTCAGTAATTGGCATATTTTCGGTATAAAACTTCGTAATTTGAAACTGAAAATAGGTGCAGAGAGTCAGAATTCGGCTCAAAAATCACGCTAAGGAGTCAAATTTCCGACATTTCGGACATTTCAAAAACTGCAGGGGGGTTTGGGCAAAATATGACCCATCGCCGTTTTCAGTAATTGGCATATTTTCGGTATAAAACGTCGTAATTTGAAACTGAAAATAGGTGCAGAGAGTCAGAATTCGGCTCATAAATCACGCTCAGAAGTCAAATTTCCGACATTTCAGACATTTTGAAAACTGCAGGGGGTTTGGGCAAAATATGACCCATCGCCGTCTTCAGTAATTGGCATATTTTCGGTATAAAAAGACGTAATTGGAAACTGAAAATATGAGCAGAGAGTCAGAATTCGGATAAAAAATCACACTCTAGAGTCAAATTTCCGACATTTCAGACATTTTGAAAACTGCAGAGGGGTTTGGGCAAAATATGACCCTTCGCCGTTTTCAGTAATTGGCATATTTTCTGTATAAAAAGACGTAATTTTAAACTGAAAATATGAGCAGAGAGTCAGAATTCGGATAAAAAATCTCGCTCAGGAGTCAAATTTCCGACATTTCAGACATTTTGAAAAATGCAGGGCGGTTTGGGCAAAATATGACCCATCGCCGTTTACAGTAATTGGCATATTTTCGGTATGAAACATCGTAATTTGAAACTGAAAATAGGTGCAGAGAGTCAGAATTCGGCTCAAGAATCACGCTCAGGAGTCAAATTTCCGACATTTCAGACATTTTAAAAACTGCAGGGGGGTTTGGGCAAAATATGACCCATCGCCGTTTTCAGTAATTGGCATATTTTCGGTATGAAACGTCGTAATTTGAAACAGAAAATAGATGCAGAGAGTCAGAATTCGGCTCAAAAATCACGCTCAAGAGTCAAATTTCCGACATTTCAGACATTTTCAAAACTGCAGGGGGGTTTGGGCAAAATATGAGCCATCGCCGTTTTCAGTAATTGGCATATTTTCGGAATAAAAAGTCGTAATTTGAAACTGAAAATAGGTGCAGAGAGTCAGAATTCGGATAAA
This sequence comes from Procambarus clarkii, assembly GCF_040958095.1. Classification (NCBI taxonomy): domain Eukaryota; kingdom Metazoa; phylum Arthropoda; class Malacostraca; order Decapoda; family Cambaridae; genus Procambarus; species Procambarus clarkii. The sequence continues at coordinate 673,440 of NW_027189193.1, forward strand.
AAATCACGCTCAGGAGTCAAATTTCCGACATTTCAGACATTTTGAAAACTGCAGGGTGGGTTTTGGCAAAATATGACCTATCGCCGTTTACAGTAATTGGCATATTTTCGGTATGAAACGTCGTATTTTGAAACTGAAACAAGGTGCAGAGAGTCAGAATTCGGCTCAAAAATCACGCTCAGGAGTAAAATTTCCAACATTTCAGACATTTTGAAAACTGCAGGGGGATTTGGGCAAAATATGACCAATCGCCGTTTTCAGTAATTGGCATATTTTCGGTATAAAAACTCGTAATTTGAAACTGAAAACAGGTGTAGAGAGTTAGAATTCAGATAAAAAATCACGCTCATGAGTCAAATTTTCGACATTTCAGACATTTGGAAAACTGCTGGGGGGATTGGGCAAAATATGACCCATAGCCGTTTTCAGTAATTGGCATATTTTCGGTATGAAAAGTCGTAATTTGAAACTGAAAATAGGTGCAGAGAGACAGAATTCGGATACAAAATCACGCTCAGGAGTCAAATTTCCGACATTTCAGACATTTTGAAAATTGCAGGGGGTTTAGGCAAAATATGACCCATCGCCGTTTTCAGTAATGTGCATATTTTCGGTATGAAACGTCGTAATTTGAAATTGAAAATAGGTGCAGAGAGTCAGAATTCTTCTCAAGAATCCCGCTCAGGAGTCAAATATCCGACATTTCAGACATTTTAAAAACTGCAGGGGGGTTTGGGGAAAATATGACCCATCGCCGTTTTCAGTAATTGGCATATTTTCGGTATGAAACGTCGTAATTTGAAACTGAAAATAGATGCAGAGAGTCAGAATTCGGCTCAAAAATCACGCTCAAGAGTCAAATTTCCGACATTTCAGACATTTTCAAAACTGCAGGGGGGTTTGGGCAAAATATGACTCATCGCCGTTTTCAGTAATTGGCATATTTTCGGTATAAAAAGTCGTAATATAAAACTGAAAATAGGTGCAGAGAGTCAGAATTCGGATAAAAAATCACGCTCAGGAGTCAAATTTCCGACATTTCAGAAATTTTGAAAACTGCAGGGGGGTTTGGGCAAAATATGACCCATCGCCGTTTACAGTAATTGGCATATTTTCGGTATGAAACGTCGTAATTTGAAACTGAAAATAGGTGCAGAGAGTCAGAATTCGGCTCAAAAATCACGCTCAGGAGCCAAATTTTCGACATTTCAGACATTTTAAAAACTGCAGGGGGGTTTGGGCAAAATATGACCCATCGCCGTTTACAGTAATTGGCATATTTTCGGTATGAAACGTCGTAATTTGAAACTGAAAATAGGTGCAGAGAGTCAGAATTCGGCTCAAAAATCACGCTCAGGAGTCAAATTTCCGACATTTCAGACATTTCAAAAACTGCAGGGGGGTTTGGGCAAAATATGACCCATCGCCGTTTTCAGTAATTGGCATATTTTCGGTATAAAACTTCGTAATTTGAAACTGAAAATAGGTGCAGAGAGTCAGAATTCGGCTCAAAAATCACGCTAAGGAGTCAAATTTCCGACATTTCGGACATTTCAAAAACTGCAGGGGGGTTTGGGCAAAATATGACCCATCGCCGTTTTCAGTAATTGGCATATTTTCGGTATAAAACGTCGTAATTTGAAACTGAAAATAGGTGCAGAGAGTCAGAATTCGGCTCATAAATCACGCTCAGAAGTCAAATTTCCGACATTTCAGACATTTTGAAAACTGCAGGGGGTTTGGGCAAAATATGACCCATCGCCGTCTTCAGTAATTGGCATATTTTCGGTATAAAAAGACGTAATTGGAAACTGAAAATAGGTGCAGAGAGTCAGAATTCGGCTCAAAAATCACACTCTAGAGTCAAATTTCCGACATTTCAGACATTTTGAAAACTGCAGAGGGGTTTGGGCAAAATATGACCCATCGCCGTTTTCAGTAATTGGCATATTTTCTGTATAAAAAGACGTAATTTTAAACTGAAAATATGAGCAGAGAGTCAGAATTCGGATAAAAAATCTCGCTCAGGAGTCAAATTTCCGACATTTCAGACATTTTGAAAAATGCAGGGCGGTTTGGGCAAAATATGACCCATCGCCGTTTACAGTAATTGGCATATTTTCGGTATGAAACATCGTAATTTGAAACTGAAAATAGGTGCAGAGAGTCAGAATTCGGCTCAAGAATCACGCTCAGGAGTCAAATTTCCGACATTTCAGACATTTTAAAAACTGCAGGGGGGTTTGGGCAAAATATGACCCATCGCCGTTTTCAGTAATTGGCATATTTTCGGTATGAAACGTCGTAATTTGAAACAGAAAATAGATGCAGAGAGTCAGAATTCGGCTCAAAAATCACGCTCAAGAGTCAAATTTCCGACATTTCAGACATTTTCAAAACTGCAGGGGGGTTTGGGCAAAAGTTGAGCCATCGCCGTTTTCAGTAATTGGCATATTTTCGGAATAAAAAGTCGTAATTTGAAACTGAAAATAGGTGCAGAGAGTCAGAATTCGGATAAAAAATCACGCTCAGGAGTCAAATTTCCGACATTTCAGACATTTTGAAAACTGCAGGGTGGGTTTTGGCAAAATATGACCTATCGCCGTTTACAGTAATTGGCATATTTTCGGTATGAAACGTCGTATTTTGAAACTGAAACAAGGTGCAGAGAGTCAGAATTCGGCTCAAAAATCACGCTCAGGAGTAAAATTTCCAACATTTCAGACATTTTGAAAACTGCAGGGGGATTTGGGCAAAATATGACCAATCGCCGTTTTCAGTAATTGGCATATTTTCGGTATAAAAACTCGTAATTTGAAACTGAAAACAGGTGTAGAGAGTTAGAATTCAGATAAAAAATCACGCTCATGAGTAAAATTTTCGACATTTCAGACATTTGGAAAACTGCTGGGGGGATTGGGCAAAATATGACCCATAGCCGTTTTCAGTAATTGGCATATTTTCGGTATGAAAAGTCGTAATTTGAAACTGAAAATAGGTGCAGAGAGACAGAATTCGGATACAAAATCACGCTCAGGAGTCAAATTTCCGACATTTCAGATATTTTGAAAATTGCAGGGGGTTTAGGCAAAATATGACCCATCGCCGTTTTCAGTAATGTGCATATTTTCGGTATGAAACGTCGTAATTTGAAATTGAAAATAGGTGCAGAGAGTCAGAATTCGGCTCAAAAATCACGCTCATGAGTCAAATTTCCGACATTTCAGACATTTTGAAAACTGCAGGGGGGGTTTGGGCAAAATATGACCCATCGCCGTTTTCAGTAATTGGCATATTTTCGGTATGAAAATTCGTAATTTGAAACTGAAAAAAGGTGCAGAGAGTCAGAATTCGGATAAAAAATCACGCTCAGGAGTCAAATTTCCGACACTTCAGACATTTTGAAAACTGCAGGGGGGTTTGGGCAAAATATGACCTATCGCCGTTTACAGTAATTGGCATATTTTCGGTATGAAACGTCGAAATTTGAAACTGAAAATAGGTGCAGAGAGTCAGAATTCGGCTTAAAAATTACGCTCAGGAGTCAAATTTCCGACATTTCAGACATTTCAAAAACTGCAGGGTGGTTTGGGCAAAATATGACCCTTCGCCGTTTTCAGTAATTGGCATATTTTCGGTATAAAACGTCGTAATTTGAAACTGAAAATAGGTGCAGAGAGTCAGAATTCGCCTCAAAAATCACGCTCAGGAGTCAAATTTCCGACATTTCGAAAACTGCAGGGGGGTTTGGGCAAAATATGACCCATCGCCGTTTTCAGTAATTGGCATATTTTCGGTATAAAAAGTCGTAATTTAAAACTGAAAATAGGTGCAGAGAGTCAGAATTCGGATAAAAAATCACGGTCAGGAGTCAAATTTCAGACATTTTGAAAACTGCAGGGGGGTTTGGGCAAAATATGACCCATCGCCGTTTAGAGTAATTGGCATATTTTCGGTATGAAACGTCGTAATTTAAAACTGAAAATAGGTGCAGAGAATCAGAATTCGGCTCAAGAATCACGCTCAGGAGTCAAATTTCCGACATTTCAGACATTTTAAAAACTGCAGGGGGGTTTGGGCAAAATATGACCCATCGCCGTTTTCAGTAATTGGCATATTTTCGGTATAAAAATTCGTAATTTGAAACTGAAAATAGGTGCAGAGAGTCAGAATTCGGCTCAAAAATCACGCTCAGGAGTAAAATTTCCAACATTTCAGACATTTTGAAAACTGCAGGGGGATTTGGGCAAAATATGACCAATCGCCGTTTTCAGTAATTGGCATATTTTCGGTATGAAACGTCGTAATTTGAAACTGAAAATAGGTGCAGTGAGTCAGAATTCGGCTCAAAAATCACGCTCAGGAGTCAAATTTCCGACATTTCAGACATTTCAAAAACTGCAGGGGGGTTTGGGCAAAATATGACCCATCGCCGTTTTCAGTAATTGGCATATTTTCGGTATAAAACTTCGTAATTTGAAACTGAAAATAGGTGCAGAGAGTCAGAATTCGGCTCAAAAATCACGTTAAGGAGTCAAATTTCCGACATTTCGGACATTTCAAAAACTGCAAGGGGGTTTGGGCAAAATATGACCCATCGCCGTTTTCAGTAATTGGCATATTTTCGGTATAAAACGTCGTAATTTGAAACTGAAAATATGTGCAGAGAGTCAGAATTCGGCTCATAAATCACGCTCAGAAGTCAAATTTCCGACATTTCAGACATTTTGAAAACTGCAGGGGGTTTGGGCAAAATATGACCCATCGCCGTCTTCAGTAATTGGCATATTTTCGGTATAAAAAGACGTAATTGGAAACTGAAAATAGGTGCAGAGAGTCAGAATTCGGCTCAAAAATCACACTCTAGAGTCAAATTTCCGACATTTCAGACATTTTGAAAACTGCAGAGGGGTTTGGGCAAAATATGACCCATCGCCGTTTTCAGTAATTGGCATATTTTCTGTATAAAAAGACGTAATTTTAAACTGAAAATATGAGCAGAGAGTCAGAATTCGGATAAAAAATCTCGCTCAGGAGTCAAATTTCCGACATTTCAGACATTTTGAAAAATGCAGGGCGGTTTGGGCAAAATATGACCCATCGCCGTTTACAGTAATTGGCATATTTTCGGTATGAAACATCGTAATTTGAAACTGAAAATAGGTGCAGAGAGTCAGAATTCGGCTCAAGAATCACGCTCAGGAGTCAAATTTCCGACATTTCAGACATTTTAAAAACTGAAGGGGGGTTTGGGCAAAATATGACCCATCGCCGTTTTCAGTAATTGGCATATTTTCGGTATGAAACGTCGTAATTTGAAACAGAAAATAGATGCAGAGAGTCAGAATTCGGCTCAAAAATCACGCTCAAGAGTCAAATTTCCGACATTTCAGACATTTTCAAAACTGCAGGGGGGTTTGGGCAAAATATGAGCCATCGCCGTTTTCAGTAATTGGCATATTTTCGGAATAAAAAGTCGTAATTTGAAACTGAAAATAGGTGCAGAGAGTCAGAATTCGGATAAAAAATCACGCTCAGGAGTCAAATTTCCGACATTTCAGACATTTTGAAAACTGCAGGGTGGGTTTTGGCAAAATATGACCTATCGCCGTTTACAGTAATTGGCATATTTTCGGTATGAAACGTCGTATTTTGAAACTGAAAATAGGTGCAGAGAGTCAAAATTCGGCTCAAAAATCACGCTCAGGAGTAAAATTTCCAACATTTCAGACATTTTGAAAACTGCAGGGGGATTTGGGCAAAATATGACCAATCGCCGTTTTCAGTAATTGGCATATTTTCGGTATAAAAACTCGTAATTTGAAACTGAAAACAGGTGTAGAGAGTTAGAATTCAGATAAAAAATCACGCTCATGAGTCAAATTTTCGACATTTCAGACATTTTGAAAATTGCTGGGGGGATTGGGCAAAATATGACCCATAGCCGTTTTCAGTAATTGGCATATTTTCGGTATGAAAAGTCGTAATTTGAAACTGAAAATAGGTGCAGAGAGACAGAATTCGGATACAAAATCACGCTCAGGAGTCAAATTTCCGACATTTCAGACATTTTGAAAATTGCAGGGGGGTTTGGGCAAAATATGACCCATCGCCGTTTTCAGTAATTGGCAAATTCTCGGTATGAAACGTCGTATTTTGAAAATAAAAATAGGTGCAGAGAGTCAGAATTCGGCTCAAAAATCACGCTCAGGAGTCAAATTTCCGACATTTCAGACATTTTAAAAACTGCAGGGGGTTTAGGCAAAATATGACCCATCGCCGTTTTCAGTAATGTGCATATTTTCGGTATGAAACGTCGTAATTTGAAATTGAAAATAGGTGCAGAGAGTCAGAATTCGGCTCAAAAATCACGCTCAGGAGCCAAATTTCCGACATTTCAGACATTTTAAAAACTGCAGGGGGGTTTGGGCAAAATATGACCCATCGCCGTTTTCAGTAATTGGCATATTTTCCGTATGAAACGTCGTAATTTGAAACTAAAAATAGGTGCAGAGAGTCAGAATTCGGCTCAAAAATCACGCTCATAAGTCAAATTTCCGACATTTCAGACATTTTGAAAACTGCAGGGGGGGTTTGGGCAAAATATGACCCATCGCCGTTTTCAGTAATTGGCATATTTTCGGTATGAAAATTCGTAATTTGAAACTGAAAAAAGGTGCAGAGAGTCAGAATTCGGATAAAAAATCACGCTCAGGAGTCAAATTTCCGACACTTCAGACATTTTGAAAACTACAGGGGGGTTTGGGCAAAATATGACCTATCGCCGTTTACAGTAATTGGCATATTTTCGGTATGAAACGTCGTAATTTGAAACTGAAAATAGGTGCAGAGAGTCAGAATTCGGCTTAAAAATTACGCTCAGGAGTCAAATTTCCGACATTTCAGACATTTCAAAAACTGCTGGGGGGTTTGGGCAAAATATGACCCTTCGCCGTTTTCAGTAATTGGCATATTTTCGGTATAAAACGTCGTAATTTGAAACTGAAAATAGGTGCAGAGAGTCAGAATTCGGCTCAAAAATCACGCTCAGGAGTCAAATTTCCGACATTTTGAAAACTGCAGGGGGGTTTGGGCAAAATATGACTTATCACCGTTTTCAGTAATTGGCATATTTTCGGTATAAAAATTCGTAATTTGAAACTGAAAATAGGTGCAGAGAGTCAGAATTCGGCTGAAAAATCACGCTCAGGAGTAAAATTTCCAACATTTCAGACATTTTGAAAACTGCAGGGGGATTTGGGCAAAATATGACCAATCGCCGTTTTCAGTAATTGGCATATTTTCGGTATAAAAACTCGTAATTTGAAACTGAAAACAGGTGTAGAGAGTTAGAATTCAGATAAAAAATCACGCTCAGGAGTTAAATTTTCGACATTTCAGACATTTTGAAAACTGCAGGGGGGTTTGGGCAAAATATGACCCATAGCCGTTTTCAGTAATTGGCATATTTTCGGTATGAAAAGTCGTAATTTGAAACTGAAAATAGGTGCAGAGAGACAGAATTCGGATAAAAAATCACGCTCAGGAGTCAAATTTAAGACATTTCAGACATTTTGAAAATTGCAGGGGGGTTTGGGCAAAATATGACCCATCGCCGTTTTCAGTAATTGGCAAATTCTCGGTATGAAACGTCGTATTTTGAAAATAAAAATAGGTGCAGAGAGTCAGAATTCGGCTCAAAAATCACGCTCAGGAGTCAAATTTCCGACATTTCAGACATTTTAAAAACTGCAGGGGGTTTAGGCAAAATATGACCCATCGCCGTTTTCAGTAATGTGCATATTTTCGGTATGAAACGTCGTAATTTGAAATTGAAAATAGGTGCAGAGAGTCAGAATTCGGCTCAAAAATCACGCTCAGGAGCCAAATTTCCGACATTTCAGACATTTTAAAAACTGCAGGGGGGTTTGGCCAAAATATGACCCTTCGCCGTTTTCAGTAATTGGCATATTTTCCGTATGAAACGTCGTAATTTGAAACTAAAAATAGGTGCAGAGAGTCAGAATTCGGCTCAAAAATCACGCTCAGGAGTCAAATTTCCGACATTTTAAAAACTGCAGGGGGGTTTGGGCAAAATATGACCCATCGCCGTTTTCAGTAATTGGCATATTTTCGGTATAAAAAGTCGTAATTTGAAACTGAAAATAGGTGCAGAGAGTCAGAATTCGGATAAAAAATCACGGTCAGGAGTCAAATTTCAGACATTTTGAAAACTGCAGGGGGGTTTGGGCAAAATATGACCCATCGCCGTTTACAGTAATTGGCATATAATCGGTATGAAACGTCGTAATTTGAAACTGAAAATAGGTGCGGAGAATCAGAATTCGGCTCAAGAATCACGCTCAGGAGTCAAATTTCCGACATTTCAGATTTTAAAAACTGCAGGGGGGTTTGGGCAAAATATGACCCATCGCCGTTTTCAGTAATTGGCATATTTTCGGTATGAAACTTCGTAATTTGAAACGGAAAATAGATGCAGAGAGTCAGAATTCGGCTTAAAAACCACTCTCAGGAGTCAAATTTCCGACATTTCAGACATTTCAAAAACTGCAGGGGGGTTTGGGCAAAATATGACCCTTCGCCGTTTTCAGTAATTGGCATATTTTCGGTATAAAACGTCGTAACTTGAAACTGAAAATATGTGCAGAGAGTCAGAATTCGGCTCAAAAATCACGCTCAGGAGTCAAATTTCCGACATTTCAGACATTTTGAAAACTGCAGGGGGGTTTGGGCAAAATATGACCCATCGCCGTTTTCAGTAATTGGCATATTTTCGGTATAAAAAGTCGTAATTTGAAACTGAAAATAGGTGCAGAGTGTCAGAATTCAGATAAAAAATCACGGTCAGGAGTCAAATTTCCGACATTTCAGACATTTTGAAAACTGATAGGGGGTTTGGGCAAAATATGACCCATCGCCGTTTACAGTAATTGGCATATTTTCGGTATGAAACGTCGTAATTTGAAACTGAAAATAGGTGCAGAGAGTCAGAATTCGGCTCAAGAATCACGCTCAGAAGTCAAATTTCCGACATTTCAGACATTTTAAAAACTGCAGGGGGGTTTGGGCAAAATATGACCCATCGCCGTTTTCAGTAATTGGCATATTTTCTGTATAAAAAGTCGTAATTTGAAACTGAAAATATGTGCAGAGAGTCAGAATTCGGCTCAAAAATTACGCTCAGGAGTCAAATTTCCGACATTTCAGACATTTTTAAAACTGCAGGGGGGTTTGGGCAAAATATGACCCATCGCCGTTTTCAGTAATTGGCATATTTTCTGTATAAAAAGTCGTAATTTGAAACTGAAAATAGGTGCAGAGTGTCAGAATTCAGATAAAAAATCACGGTCAGGAGTCAAATTTCCGACATTTCAGACATTTTGAAAACTGATAGGGGGTTTGGGCAAAATATGACCCATCGCCGTTTACAGTAATTGGCATATTTTCGGTATGAAACGTCGTAATTTGAAACTGAAAATAGGTGCAGAGAGTCAGAATTCGGCTCAAGAATCACGCTCAGGAGTCAAATTTCCGACATTTCAGACATTTTAAAAACTGCAGGGGGTTTAGGCAAAATATGACCCATCGCCGTTTTCAGTAATGTGCATATTTTCGGTATGAAACGTCGTAATTTGAAATTGAAAATAGGTGCAGAGAGTCAGAATTCGGCTCAAAAATCACGCTCAGGAGCCAAATTTCCGACATTTCAGACATTTTAAAAACTGCAGGGGGGTTTGGGCAAAATATGACCCATCGCCGTTTTCAGTAATTGGCATATTTTCCGTATGAAACGTCGTAATTTGAAACTAAAAATAGGTGCAGAGAGTCAGAATTCGGCTCAAAAATCATGCTCATGAGTCAAATTTCCGACATTTCAGACATTTTGAAAACTGCAGGGGGGGTTTGGGCAAAATATGACCCATCGCCGTTTTCAGTAATTGGCATATTTTCGGTATGAAAATTCGTAATTTGAAACTGAAAAAAGGTGCAGAGAGTCAGAATTCGGATAAAGAATCACGCTCAGGAGTCAAATTTCCGACACTTCAGACATTTTGAAAACTGCAGGGGGGTTTGGGCAAAATATGACCTATCGCCGTTTACAGTAATTGGCATATTTTCGGTATGAAACGTCGTAATTTGAAACTGAAAATAGGTGCAGAGAGTCAGAATTCGGCTTAAAAATTACGCTCAGGAGTCAAATTTCCGACATTTCAGACATTTTAAAAACTGCAGGGGGGGGTTTGGGCAAAATATGACCCTTCGCCGTTTTCAGTAATTGGCATATTTTCGGTATAAAACGTCGTAATTTGAAACTGAAAATAGGTGCAGAGAGTCAAAATTCGGCTCAAAAATCACGCTCAGGAGTCAAATTTAGGACATTTTGAAAACTGCAGGGGGGTTTTGGCAAAATATGGCCCATCGCCGTTTTCAGTAATTGGCATATTTTCGGTATAAAAAGTCGTAATTTGAAACTGAAAATAGGTGCAGAGAGTCAGAATTCGGATAAAAAATCACGGTCAGGAGTCAAATTTCAGACATTTTGAAAACTGCAGGGGTGTTTGGGCAAAATATGACCCATCGCCGTTTACAGTAATTGGCATATTTTCGGTATGAAACGTCGTAATTTGAAACTGAAAATAGGTGCGGAGAATCAGAATTCGGCTCAAGAATCACGCTCAGGAGTCAAATTTCCGACATTTCAGACATTTTAAAAACTGCAGGGGGGTTTGGGCAAAATATGACCCATCGCCGTTTTCAGTAATTGGCATATTTTCGGTATGAAACTTCGTAATTTGAAACGGAAAATAGATGCAGAGAGTCAGAATTCGGCTTAAAAACCACTCTCAGGAGTCAAATTTCCGACATTTCAGACATTTCAAAAACTGCAGGGGGGTTTGGGCAAAATATGACCCTTCGCCGTTTTCAGTAATTGGCATATTTTCGGTATAAAACGTCGTAATTTGAAACTGAAAATATGTGCAGAGAGTCAGAATTCGGCTCAAAAATCACGCTCAGGAGTCAAATTTCCGACATTTCAGACATTTTGAAAACTGCAGGGGGGTTTGGGCAAAATATGACCCATCGCCGTTTTCAGTAATTGGCATATTTTCGGTATAAAAAGTCGTAATTTGAAACTGAAAATAGGTGCAGAGTGTCAGAATTCAGATAAAAAATCACGGTCAGGAGTCAAATTTCCGACATTTCAGACATTTTGAAAACTGATAGGGGGTTTGGGCAAAATATGACCCATCGCCGTTTACAGTAATTGGTATATTTTCGGTATGAAACGTCGTAATTTGAAACTGAAAATAGGTGCAGAGAGTCAAAATTCGGCTCAAAAATCACGCTCAGGAGTCAAATTTAGGACATTTTGAAAACTGCAGGGGGGTTTGGGCAAAATATGACCCATCGCCGTTTTCAGTAATTGGCATATTTTCGGTATAAAAAGTCGTAATTTGAAACTGAAAATAGGTGCAGAGAGTCAGAATTCGGATAAAAAATCACGGTCAGGAGTCAAATTTCAGACATTTTGAAAACTGCAGGGGTGTTTGGGCAAAATATGACCCATCGCCGTTTACAGTAATTGGCATATTTTCGGTATGAAACGTCGTAATTTGAAACTGAAAATAGGTGCGGAGAATCAGAATTCGGCTCAAGAATCACGCTCAGGAGTCAAATTTCCGACATTTCAGACATTTTAAAAACTGCAGGGGGGTTTGGGCAAAATATGACCCATCGCCGTTTTCAGTAATTGGCATATTTTCGGTATGAAACTTCGTAATTTGAAACGGAAAATAGATGCAGAGAGTCAGAATTCGGCTTAAAAACCACTCTCAGGAGTCAAATTTCCGACATTTCAGACATTTCAAAAACTGCAGGGGGGTTTGGGCAAAATATGACCCTTCGCCGTTTTCAGTAATTGGCATATTTTCGGTATAAAACGTCGTAATTTGAAACTGAAAATATGTGCAGAGAGTCAGAATTCGGCTCAAAAATCACGCTCAGGAGTCAAATTTCCGACATTTCAGACATTTTGAAAACTGCAGGGGGGTTTGGGCAAAATATGACCCATCGCCGTTTTCAGTAATTGGCATATTTTCGGTATAAAAAGTCGTAATTTGAAACTGAAAATAGGTGCAGAGTGTCAGAATTCAGATAAAAAATCACGGTCAGGAGTCAAATTTCCGACATTTCAGACATTTTGAAAACTGATAGGGGGTTTGGGCAAAATATGACCCATCGCCGTTTACAGTAATTGGCATATTTTCGGTATGAAACGTCGTAATTTGAAACTGAAAATAGGTGCAGAGAGTCAGAATTCGGCTCAAGAATCACGCTCAGAAGTCAAATTTCCGACATTTCAGACATTTTAAAAACTGCAGGGGGGTTTGGGCAAAATATGACCCATCGCCGTTTTCAGTAATTGGCATATTTTCTGTATAAAAAGTCGTAATTTGAAACTGAAAATATGTGCAGAGAGTCAGAATTCGGCTCAAAAATTACGCTCAGGAGTCAAATTTCCGACATTTCAGACATTTTGAAAACTGCAGGGGGGTTTGGGCAAAATATGACCCATCGCCGTTTTCAGTAATTGGCATATTTTCTGTATAAAAAGTCGTAATTTGAAACTGAAAATAGGTGCAGAGTGTCAGAATTCAGATAAAAAATCACGGTCAGGAGTCAAATTTCCGACATTTCAGACATTTTGAAAACTGATAGGGGGTTTGGGCAAAATATGACCCATCGCCGTTTACAGTAATTGGCATATTTTCGGTATGAAACGTCGTAATTTGAAACTGAAAATAGGTGCAGAGAGTCAGAATTCGGCTCAAGAATCACGCTCAGGAGTCAAATTTCCGACATTTCAGACATTTTAAAAACTGCAGGGGGTTTAGGCAAAATATGACCCATCGCCGTTTTCAGTAATGTGCATATTTTCGGTATGAAACGTCGTAATTTGAAATTGAAAATAGGTGCAGAGAGTCAGAATTCGGCTCAAAAATCACGCTCAGGAGCCAAATTTCCGACATTTCAGACATTTTAAAAACTGCAGGGGGGTTTGGGCAAAATATGACCCATCGCCGTTTTCAGTAATTGGCATATTTTCCGTATGAAACGTCGTAATTTGAAACTAAAAATAGGTGCAGAGAGTCAGAATTCGGCTCAAAAATCACGCTCATGAGTCAAATTTCCGACATTTCAGACATTTTGAAAACTGCAGGGGGGGTTTGGGCAAAATATGACCCATCGCCGTTTTCAGTAATTGGCATATTTTCGGTATGAAAATTCGTAATTTGAAACTGAAAAAAGGTGCAGAGAGTCAGAATTCGGATAAAGAATCACGGTCAGGAGTCAAATTTCAGACATTTTGAAAACTGCAGGGGGGTTTGGGCAAAATATGACCCATCGCCGTTTACAGTAATTGGCATATTTTCGGTATGAAACGTCGTAATTTGAAACTGAAAATAGGTGCAGAGAATCAGAATTCGGCTCAAGAATCACGCTCAGGAGTCAAATTTCCGACATTTCAGACATTTTAAAAACTGCAGGGGGGTTTGGGCAAAATATGACCCATCGCCGTTTTCAGTAATTGGCCTATTTTCGGTATGAAACTTCGTAATTTGAAACGGAAAATAGATGCAGAGAGTCAGAATTCGGCTTAAAAATCACTCTCAGGAGTCAAATTTCCGACATTTCAGACATTTCAAAAACTGCAGGGGGGGTTTGGGCAAAATATGACCCTTCGCCGTTTTCAGTAATTGGCATATTTTCGGTATAAAACGTCGTAATTTGAAACTGAAAATATGTGCAGAGAGTCAGAATTCGGCTCAAAAATCACGCTCAGGAGTCAAATTTCCGACATTTCAGACATTTTGAAAACTGCAGGGGGGTTTGGTCAAAATATGACCCATCGCCGTTTTCAGTAATTGGCATATTTTCGGTATAAAAAGTCGTAATTTGAAACTGAAAATAGGTGCAGAGAGTCAGAATTCGGATAAAAAATCTCGCTCAGGAGTCAAATTTCCGACATTTCAGACATTTTGAAAACTGCAGGGGGGTTTGGGCAAAATATGACCCATCGCTGTTTACAGTAATTGGTTTATTTTCGGTATGAAACATCGTAATTTGAAACTGAAAATAGGTGCAGAGAGTCAGAATTCGGCTCAAGAATCACGCTCGGGAGTCAAATTCCCGACATTTCGGACATTTTAAAAACTGCAGGGGGGTTTGGGCAAAATATGACCCATCGCCGATTTCAGTAATTGGCATATTTTCGGTATAAAAAGTCGTAATTTGAAACTGAAAATAAATGCAGAGAGTCAGTATTCGGCTCAAAAATCACGCTCAAGAGTCAAATTTCCGACATTTCAGACATTTTCAAAGCTGCAGGGGGGTTTGGGCAAAATATGACCCATCGCCGTTTTCAGTAATTGGCATATTTTCGGTATAAAAAGTCGTAATTTGAAACTTAAAATAAATGCAGAGAGTCAGAATTCGGATAAAAATTCACGCTCAGGAGTCAAATTTCCAACATTTCAGACATTTTGAAAACTGCAGGGGGGTTTGGGCAAAATATGACCCATCGCCGTTTACAGTAATTGGCATATTTTCGGTATGAAACGTCGTATTTTGAAACTGAAAATAGGTGCAGAGAGTCAGAATTCGGCTCAAAAATCACGCTCAGGAGTCTAATTTCCGACATTTCAGACATTTTGAAAACTGCAGGGGGGTTTGGGCAAAATATGACCCATCGCTGTTTACGGTAATTGGCATATTGTCGGTATGGAACGTCGTAATTTGAAACTGAAAATTGATGCAGAGAGTCAGAATTCGGCTCAAAAATCACGCTCAGGAGTCAAATTTCCGACATTTCAGACATTTTGAAAACTGCAGGGGGGTTTGGGCAAAATATGACCCATCGCCGTTTTCAGTAATTGGCATATTTTCTGTATAAAAAGTCGTAATTTGAAACTGAAAATAGGTGCAGAGTGTCAGAATTCAGATAAAAAATCACGGTCAGGAGTCAAATTTCCGACATTTCAGACATTTTGAAAACTGATAGGGGGTTTGGGCAAAATATGACCCATCGCCGTTTACAGTAATTGGCATATTTTCGGTATGAAACGTCGTAATTTGAAACTGAAAATAGGTGCAGAGAGTCAGAATTCGGCTCAAGAATCACGCTCAGGAGTCAAATTTCCGACATTTCAGACATTTTAAATCTGCAGGGGGTTTAGGCAAAATATGACCCATCGCCGTTTTCAGTAATGTGCATATTTTCGGTATGAAACGTCGTAATTTGAAATTGAAAATAGGTGCAGAGAGTCAGAATTCGGCTCAAAAATCACGCTCAGGAGCCAAATTTCCGACATTTCAGACATTTTAAAAACTGCAGGGGGGTTTGGGCAAAATATGACCCATCGCCGTTTTCAGTAATTGGCATATTTTCCGTATGAAACGTCGTAATTTGAAACTAAAAATAGGTGCAGAGAGTCAGAATTCGGCTCAAAAATCACGCTCATGAGTCAAATTTCCGACATTTCAGACATTTTGAAAACTGCAGGGGGGGTTTGGGCAAAATATGACCCATCGCCGTTTTCAGTAATTGGCATATTTTCGGTATAAAAAGTCGTAATTTGAAACTGAAAATAAATGCAGAGAGTCAGAATTCGGATAAAAAATCACGCTCAGGAGTCAAATTTCCAACATTTCAGACATTTTGAAAACTGCAGGGGGGTTTGGGCAAAATATGACCCATCGCCGTTTACAGTAATTGGCATATTTTCGGTATGAAACGTCGTATTTTGAAACTGAAAATAGGTGCAGAGAGTCAGAATTCGGCTCAAAAATCACGCTCAGGAGTCTAATTTCCGACATTTCAGACATTTTGAAAACTGCAGGGGGGTTTGGGCAAAATATGACCCATCGCTGTTTACGGTAATTGGCATATTGTCGGTATGGAACGTCGTAATTTGAAACTGAAAATTGATGCAGAGAGTCAGAATTCGGCTCAAAAATCACGCTCAGGAGTCAAATTTCCGACATTTCAGACATTTTGAAAACTGCAGGGGGGTTTGGGCAAAATATGACCCATCGCCGTTTTCAGTAATTGGCATATTTTCGGTATAAAAAGTCGTAATTTGAAACTGAAAATAGGTGCAGAGAGTCAGAATTCAGCTCAAAAATCACGCTCAGGTGTCAAATTTCCGACATTTCAGACATTATAAAAACTGCAGGGGGGGTTTGGGTAAAATATGACCCATCGCCTTTTCAGTAATTGGCATATTTTCGGTATGAAACGTCGTAATTTGAAACTGAAAGTAGGTGCAGAGAGTCAGAATTCGGCTCAAAAATCACGCTCAAGAGTCAAATTTCCGACATTTCAGACATTTTTAAAACTGCAGGGGGGTTTGGGCAAAATATGACCCATCGCCGTTTTCAGTAATTGGCATATTTTCGGTATGAAACTTCGTAATTTGAAACTGAAAATAGGTGCAGAGAGTCAGAATTCAGCTCAAAAATCACGCTCAGGTGTCAAATTTCCGACATTTCAGACATTATAAAAACTGCAGGGGGGGTTTGGGCAAAATATGACCCATCGCAGTTTTCAGTAATGTGCATATTTTCGGAATGAAACGTCGTAATTTGAAACTGAAAATATGTGCAGAGAGTCAGAATTCGGCTCAAAAATCACGCTCAGGAGCCAAATTTCCGACATTTCAGACATTTTAAAAACTGCAGGGGGGTTTGGGCAAAATATGAACCATCGCCGTTTTCAGTAATTGGCATATTTTCGGTATGAAACGTCGTAATTTGAAACTAAAAATAGGTGCAGAGAGTCAGAATTCGGCTCAAAAATCACGTTCAGGAGTCAAATTTCCGACATTTCAGACATTTTGAAAACTGCAGGGGGGTTTGGGCAAAATATGACCCATTGCCGTTTACAGTAATTGGTTTATTTTCGGTATGAAACATCGTAATTTGAAACTGAAAATAGGTGCAGAGAGTCAGAATTCGGCTCAAGAATCACGCTCAGGAGTCAAATTTCCGACATTTCAGACATTTTAAAAACTGCAGGGGGGTTTGGGCAAAATATGAACCATCGCCGTTTTCAGTAATTGGCATATTTTCGGTATGAAACGTCGTAATTTGAAACTGAAAATAGGTGCAGAGAGTCAGAATTCGTCTTAAAAATTACGCTCAGGAGTCAAATTTCCGACAATTCAGACATTTCAAAAACTGCAGGGGGGTTTGGGCAAAATATGACCCTTCGCCGTTTTCAGTAATTGGCATATTTTCGGTATAAAACGTCGTAATTTGAAACTGAAAATAGGTGCAGAGATTCAGAATTCGGCTCAAAAATCACGCTCAGGAGTCAAATTTCCGACATTTTGAAAACTGCAGGGGGGTTTGGGCAAAATATGACGCATCGCCGTTTTCAGTAATTGGCATATTTTCGGTATAAAAAGTCGTAATTTGAAACTGAAAATAGGTGCAGAGAGTCAGAATTCGGATAAAAAATCACGGTCAGGAATCAAATTTCAGACATTTTGAAAACTGCAGGGGGGTTTGGGCAAAATATGACCCATCGCCGTTTACAGTAATTGGCATATTTTCGGTATGAAACGTCGTAATTTGAAACTGAAAATAGGTGCGGAGAATCAGAATTCGGCTCAAGAATGACGCTCAGGAGTCAAATTTCCGACATTTCAGACATTTTAAAAACTGCAGGGGGGTTTGGGCAAAATATGAACCATCGCCGTTTACAGTAATTGGCATATTTTCGGTATGAAATGTCGTATTTTGAAACTAAAAATAGGTGCAGAGAGTCAGAATTCGGCTCAAAAATCATGCACAGGAGTCAAATTTCCGACATTTCAGACATTTTAAAAACTGCAGGGGGGTTTGGGCAAAATATGACCCATCGCAGTTTTCAGTAATGTGCATATTTTCGGAATGAAACGTCGTAATTTGAAACTGAAAATATGTGCAGAGAGTCAGAATTCGGCTCAAAAATCACGCTCAGGAGCCAAATTTCCGACATTTCAGACATTTTAAAAACTGCAGGGGGTTTGGGCAAAATATGAACCATCGCCGTTTTCAGTAATTGGCATATTTTCGGTATAAAAAGTCGTAATTTGAAACTGAAAATAGGTGCAGAGAGTCAGAATTCGGATAAAAAATCACGGTCAGGAATCAAATTTCAGACATTTTGAAAACTGCAGGGGGGTTTGGGCAAAATATGACCCATCGCCGTTTTCAGTAATTGGCATATTTTCGGTATGAAACGTCGTAATTTGAAACTGAAAATAGGTGCGGAGAATCAGAATTCGGCTCAAGAATCACGCTCAGGAGTCAAATTTCCGACATTTCAGACATTTTAAAAACTGCAGGGGGGTTTGGGCAAAATATGACCCATCGCCGTTTTCAGTAATTGGCATATTTTCGGTATGAAACTTCGTAATTTGAAACGGAAAATAGATGCAGAGAGTCAGAATTCGGCTTAAAAATCACTCTCAGGAGTCAAATTTCCGACATTTCAGACATTTCAAAAACTGCAGGGGGGTTTGCGCAAAATATGACCCTTCGCCGTTTTCAGTAATTGGCATATTTTCGGTATAAAACGTCGTAATTTGAAACTGAAAATATGTGCAGAGAGTCAGAATTCGGCTCAAAAATCACGCTCAGGAGTCAAATTTCCGATATTTCAGACATTTTGAAAACTGCAGGGGGGTTTGGGCAAAATATGACCCATCGCCGTTTTCAGTAATTGGCATATTTTCGGTATAAAAAGTCGTAATTTGAAACTGAAAATAGGTGCAGAGTGTCAGAATTCAGATAAAAAATCACGGTCAGGAGTCAAATTTCCGACATTTCAGACATTTTGAAAACTGATAGGGGGTTTGGGCAAAATATGACCCATCGCTGTTTACAGTAATTGGCATATTTTCGGTATGAAACGTCGTAATTTGAAACTGAAAATAGGTGCAGAGAGTCAGAATTCGGCTCAAGAATCACGCTCAGGAGTCAAATTTCCGACATTTCAGACATTTTAAAAACTGCAGGGGGGTTTGGGCATAATATGACCCATCGCCGTTTTCAGTAATTGGCATATTTTCTGTATAAAAAGTCGTAATTTGAAACTGAAAATATGTGCAGAGAGTCAGAATTCGGCTCAAAAATCACGCTCAGAAGTAAAATTTCCGACATTTCAGACATTTTGAAAACTGCAGGGGGGTTTGGGCAAAATATGACCCATCGCCGTTTTCAGTAATTGGCATATTTTCGGTATAAAAAGTCGTAATTTGAAACTGAAAATAGGTGCAGAGTGTCAGAATTCAGATAAAAAATCACGGTCAGGAGTCAAATTTCCGACATTTCAGACATTTTGAAAACTGATAGGGGGTTTGGGCAAAATATGACCCATCGCCGTTTACAGTAATTGGCATATTTTCGGTATGAAACGTCGTAATTTGAAACTGAAAATAGGTGCAGAGAGACAGAATTCGGCTCAAGAATCACGCTCAGGAGTCAAATTTCCGACATTTCAGACATTTTAAAAACTGCAGGGGGTTTAGGCAAAATATGACCCATCGCCGTTTTCAGTAATGTGCATATTTTCGGTATGAAACGTCGTAATTTGAAATTGAAAATAGGTGCAGAGAGTCAGAATTCGGCTCAAAAATCACGCTCATGAGTCAAATTTCCGACATTTCAGACATTTTGAAAACTGCAGGGGGGGTTTGGGCAAAATATGACCCATCGCCGTTTTCAGTAATTGGCATATTTTCGGTATGAAAATTCGTAATTTGAAACTGAAAAAAGGTGCAGAGAGTCAGAATTCGGATAAAAAATCACGCTCAGGAGTCAAATTTCCGACACTTCAGACATTTTGAAAACTGCAGGGGGGTTTGGGCAAAATATGACCTATCGCCGTTTAAAGTAATTGGCATATTTTCGGTATGAAACGTCGTAAATTGAAACTGAAAATAGGTGCAGAGAGTCAGAATTCGGCTTAAAAATTACGCTCAGGAGTCAAATTTCCGACATTTCAGACATTTCAAAAACTGCAGGGGGGTTTGGGCAAAATATGACCCTTCGCCGTTTTCAGTAATTGGCATATTTTCGGTATGAAACGTCGTATTTTGAAACTGAAAATAGGTGCAGAGAGTCAGAATTCGGCTTAAAAATCACGCTCAGGAGTCTAATTTCCGACATTTCAGACATTTTGAAAACTGCAGGGGGGTTTGGGAAAAATATGACCCATCGCTGTTTACGGTAATTGGCATATTGTCGGTATGGAACGTCGTAATTTGTAAATGAAAATTGATGCAGAGAGTCAGAATTCGGCTCAAAAATCACGCTCAGGAGTCAAATTTCCGACATTTCAGACATTTTGAAAACTGCAGGGGGGTTTGTGCAAAATATGACCCATCGCCGTTTTCAGTAATTGGCATATTTTCGGTATGAAAAGTCGTAATTTGAAACTGAAAATAGGCGCAGAGAGACAGAATTCGGATACAAAATCACGCTCAGGAGTCAAATTTCCAATATTTCAGACATTTTGAAAACTGCAGGGGGGTTTGGGCAAAATATGACCCATCGCCGTTTCTAGTAATTGGCATATTTTCGGTATGAAATGTCGTATTTTGAAACTTAAAATAGGTGCAGAGAGTCAGAATTCGGCTCAAAAATCACGCACAGGAGTCAAATTTCCGACATTTCAGACATTTTAAAAACTGTAGGGGGGTTTGGGCAAAATATGACCCATCGCAGTTTTCAGTAATGTGCATACTTTCGGAATGAAACGTCGTAATTTGAAACTGAAAATAGGTGCAGAGAGTCAGAATTCGGCTCAAAAATCACGCTCAGGAGCCAAATTTCCGACATTTCAGACATTTTAAAAACTGCAGGGGGGTTTGGGCAAAATATGACCCATCGCCGTTTTCAGTAATTGGCATATTTTCGGTATGAAACGTCGTATTTTGAAACTAAAAATAGGTGCAGAGAGTCAGAATTCGGCTCAAAAATCATGCACAGGAGTCAAGTTTCCGACATTTCAGACATTTTAAAAACTGCAGGGGGGTTTGGGCAAAATATGACCCATCGCCGTTTTCAGTAATTGGCATATTTTCGGTATGAAACGTCGTAATTTGAAACTGAAAATAGGTGCAGAGAGTCAGAATTCGGCTAAAAAATCACGCTCAGGAGCCAAATTTCCGACATTTCAGTCATTTTAAAAACTGCAGGGGGGTTTGGGCAAAATATGAA
The DNA here is from genome assembly GCF_040958095.1 of Procambarus clarkii. NCBI lineage: Eukaryota > Metazoa > Arthropoda > Malacostraca > Decapoda > Cambaridae > Procambarus > Procambarus clarkii. The sequence goes on from NW_027189193.1 coordinate 694,734, forward strand.
CCATCGCCGTTTTCAGTTATTGGCATATTTTCGGTATGAAACGTCGTAATTTGAAACTAAAAATAGGTGCAGAGAGTCAGAATTCGGCTCAAAAATCACGCTCAGGAGTCAAATTTCCGACATTTCAGACATTTTGAAAACTGCAGGGGGGGGGGGCAAAATATGACCCATCGCCGTTTTCAGTAATTGGCATATTTTCGGTATAAAAAGTCGTAATTTGAAACTGAAAATAGGTGCAGAAATTCAGAATTTGGATAAAAAATCACGCTCAGGAGTCAAATTTCCGACACTTCAGACATTTTGAAAACTGCAGGGGGGTTTGGGCAAAATATGACCCATCGCCGTTTTCAGTAATTGGCATATTTTCGGTATAAAAAGTCGTAATTTGAAACTGAAAATAGGTGAAGAGAGTCAGAATTCGGCTCAAAAATCACGCTCAGGATTCAAATTTTCGACATTTCAGACATTTTGAAAACTGTAGGGGGTTTTGGGCAAAATATGACCCATCGCCATTTTCAGTAATTGGCATATTTTCGGTATAAAAAGTCGTAATTTGAAACTGAAAATATGTGCAGAGTCAGAATTCAGCTCAAAAATCACGTTCAGGTGTCAAATTTCCGACATTTCAGACATTTTAAAAACTGCAGGGGGGTTTGGGCAAAATATGACCCATCGCCGTTTTCAGTAATTGGCATATTTTCGGTATGAAACGTCGTAATTTGAAACTGAAAATAGGTGCAGAGAGTCAGGATTCGGCTCAAAAATCACGCTTAGGAGTCAAATTTCCGACATTTCAGACATTTTGGAAACTGCAGGGGGGTTTGGGCAAAATATGACCAATCGCTGTTTTCAGTAATTGGCATATTTTCATTATAAAAAGTCGTAATTTGAAACTGAAAACAGGTGTAGAGAGTCAGAATTCAGATAAAAAATCACGCTCAGGAGTCAAATTTTCGACATTTCAGACATTTTGAAAACTGCAGGGTGGTTTTGGCAAAATATGACCCATCGCCGTTTTCAGTAATTGGCATATTTTCGGTATAAAAAGTCGTAATTTGAAACTGAAAATAGGTGCAGAGTGTCAGAATTCAGATAAAAAATCACGGTCAGGAGTCAAATTTCCGACATTTCAGACATTTTGAAAACTGATAGGGGGTTTGGGCAAAATATGACCCATCGCCGTTTACAGTAATTGGCATATTTTCGGTATGAAACGTCGTAATTTGAAACTGAAAATAGGTGCAGAGAGTCAGAATTCGGCTCAAGAATCACGCTCAGGAGTCAAATTTCCGACATTTCAGACATTTTAAAAACTGCAGGGGGTTTAGGCAAAATATGACCCATCGCCGTTTTCAGTAATGTGCATATTTTCGGTATGAAACGTCGTAATTTGAAATTGAAAATAGGTGCAGAGAGTCAGAATTCGGCTCAAAAATCACGCTCATGAGTCAAATTTCCGACATTTCAGACATTTTGAAAACTGCAGGGGGGGTTTGGGCAAAATATGACCCATCGCCGTTTTCAGTAATTGGCATATTTTCGGTATGAAAATTCGTAATTTGAAACTGAAAAAAGGTGCAGAGAGTCAGAATTCGGCTTAAAAATTACGCTCAGGAGTCAAATTTCCGACATTTCAGACATTTCAAAAACTGCAGGGGGGTTTGGGCAAAATATGACCCTTCGCCGTTTTCAGTAATTGGCATATTTTCGGTATGAAACGTCGTATTTTGAAACTGAAAATAGGTGCAGAGAGTCAGAATTCGGCTTAAAAATCACGCTCAGGAGTCTAATTTCCGACATTTCAGACATTTTGAAAACTGCAGGGGGGTTTGGGAAAAATATGACCCATCGCTGTTTACGGTAATTGGCATATTGTCGGTATGGAACGTCGTAATTTGTAAATGAAAATTGATGCAGAGAGTCAGAATTCGGCTCAAAAATCACGCTCAGGAGTCAAATTTCCGACATTTCAGACATTTTGAAAACTGCAGGGGGGTTTGTGCAAAATATGACCCATCGCCGTTTTCAGTAATTGGCATATTTTCGGTATGAAAAGTCGTAATTTGAAACTGAAAATAGGCGCAGAGAGACAGAATTCGGATACAAAATCACGCTCAGGAGTCAAATTTCCAATATTTCAGACATTTTGAAAACTGCAGGGGGGTTTGGGCAAAATATGACCCATCGCCGTTTCTAGTAATTGGCATATTTTCGGTATGAAATGTCGTATTTTGAAACTTAAAATAGGTGCAGAGAGTCAGAATTCGGCTCAAAAATCACGCACAGGAGTCAAATTTCCGACATTTCAGACATTTTAAAAACTGTAGGGGGGTTTGGGCAAAATATGACCCATCGCAGTTTTCAGTAATGTGCATACTTTCGGAATGAAACGTCGTAATTTGAAACTGAAAATAGGTGCAGAGAGTCAGAATTCGGCTCAAAAATCACGCTCAGGAGCCAAATTTCCGACATTTCAGACATTTTAAAAACTGCAGGGGGGTTTGGGCAAAATATGACCCATCGCCGTTTTCAGTAATTGGCATATTTTCGGTATGAAACGTCGTATTTTGAAACTAAAAATAGGTGCAGAGAGTCAGAATTCGGCTCAAAAATCATGCACAGGAGTCAAGTTTCCGACATTTCAGACATTTTAAAAACTGCAGGGGGGTTTGGGCAAAATATGACCCATCGCCGTTTTCAGTAATTGGCATATTTTCGGTATGAAACGTCGTAATTTGAAACTGAAAATAGGTGCAGAGAGTCAGAATTCGGCTAAAAAATCACGCTCAGGAGCCAAATTTCCGACATTTCAGTCATTTTAAAAACTGCAGGGGGGTTTGGGCAAAATATGAACCATCGCCGTTTTCAGTTATTGGCATATTTTCGGTATGAAACGTCGTAATTTGAAACTAAAAATAGGTGCAGAGAGTCAGAATTCGGCTCAAAAATCACGCTCAGGAGTCAAATTTCCGACATTTCAGACATTTTGAAAACTGCAGGGGGGGGGGGGCAAAATATGACCCATCGCCGTTTTCAGTAATTGGCATATTTTCGGTATAAAAAGTCGTAATTTGAAACTGAAAATAGGTGCAGAAATTCAGAATTTGGATAAAAAATCACGCTCAGGAGTCAAATTTCCGACACTTCAGACATTTTGAAAACTGCAGGGGGGTTTGGGCAAAATATGACCCATCGCCGTTTTCAGTAATTGGCATATTTTCGGTATAAAAAGTCGTAATTTGAAACTGAAAATAGGTGAAGAGAGTCAGAATTCGGCTCAAAAATCACGCTCAGGATTCAAATTTTCGACATTTCAGACATTTTGAAAACTGTAGGGGGTTTTGGGCAAAATATGACCCATCGCCATTTTCAGTAATTGGCATATTTTCGGTATAAAAAGTCGTAATTTGAAACTGAAAATATGTGCAGAGTCAGAATTCAGCTCAAAAATCACGTTCAGGTGTCAAATTTCCGACATTTCAGACATTTTAAAAACTGCAGGGGGGTTTGGGCAAAATATGACCCATCGCCGTTTTCAGTAATTGGCATATTTTCGGTATGAAACGTCGTAATTTGAAACTGAAAATAGGTGCAGAGAGTCAGGATTCGGCTCAAAAATCACGCTTAGGAGTCAAATTTCCGACATTTCAGACATTTTGGAAACTGCAGGGGGGTTTGGGCAAAATATGAGCAATCGCTGTTTTCAGTAATTGGCATATTTTCATTATAAAAAGTCGTAATTTGAAACTGAAAACAGGTGTAGAGAGTCAGAATTCAGATAAAAAATCACGCTCAGGAGTCAAATTTTCGACATTTCAGACATTTTGAAAACTGCAGGGTGGTTTTGGCAAAATATGACCCATCGCCGTTTTCAGTAATTGGCATATTTTCGGTATAAAAAGTCGTAATTTGAAACTGAAAATAGGTGCAGAGTGTCAGAATTCAGATAAAAAATCACGGTCAGGAGTCAAATTTCCGACATTTCAGACATTTTGAAAACTGATAGGGGGTTTGGGCAAAATATGACCCATCGCCGTTTACAGTAATTGGCATATTTTCGGTATGAAACGTCGTAATTTGAAACTGAAAATAGGTGCAGAGAGTCAGAATTCGGCTCAAGAATCACGCTCAGGAGTCAAATTTCCGACATTTCAGACATTTTAAAAACTGCAGGGGGTTTAGGCAAAATATGACCCATCGCCGTTTTCAGTAATGTGCATATTTTCGGTATGAAACGTCGTAATTTGAAATTGAAAATAGGTGCAGAGAGTCAGAATTCGGCTCAAAAATCACGCTCATGAGTCAAATTTCCGACATTTCAGACATTTTGAAAACTGCAGGGGGGGTTTGGGCAAAATATGACCCATCGCCGTTTTCAGTAATTGGCATATTTTCGGTATGAAAATTCGTAATTTGAAACTGAAAAAAGGTGCAGAGAGTCAGAATTCGGCTTAAAAATTACGCTCAGGAGTCAAATTTCCGACATTTCAGACATTTCAAAAACTGCAGGGGGGTTTGGGCAAAATATGACCCTTCGCCGTTTTCAGTAATTGGCATATTTTCGGTATGAAACGTCGTATTTTGAAACTGAAAATAGGTGCAGAGAGTCAGAATTCGGCTTAAAAATCACGCTCAGGAGTCTAATTTCCGACATTTCAGACATTTTGAAAACTGCAGGGGGGTTTGGGAAAAATATGACCCATCGCTGTTTACGGTAATTGGCATATTGTCGGTATGGAACGTCGTAATTTGTAAATGAAAATTGATGCAGAGAGTCAGAATTCGGCTCAAAAATCACGCTCAGGAGTCAAATTTCCGACATTTCAGACATTTTGAAAACTGCAGGGGGGTTTGTGCAAAATATGACCCATCGCCGTTTTCAGTAATTGGCATATTTTCGGTATGAAAAGTCGTAATTTGAAACTGAAAATAGGCGCAGAGAGACAGAATTCGGATACAAAATCACGCTCAGGAGTCAAATTTCCAATATTTCAGACATTTTGAAAACTGCAGGGGGGTTTGGGCAAAATATGACCCATCGCCGTTTTCAGTAATTGGCATATTTTCGGTATGAAACGTCGTAATTTGAAACTGAAAATAGGTGCAGAGAGTCAGGATTCGGCTCAAAAATCACGCTTAGGAGTCAAATTTCCGACATTTCAGACATTTTGGAAACTGCAGGGGGGTTTGGGCAAAATATGACCAATCGCTGTTTTCAGTAATTGGCATATTTTCATTATAAAAAGTCGTAATTTGAAACTGAAAACAGGTGTAGAGAGTCAGAATTCAGATAAAAAATCACGCTCAGGAGTCAAATTTTCGACATTTCAGACATTTTGAAAACTGCAGGGTGGTTTTGGCAAAATATGACCCATCGCCGTTTTCAGTAATTGGCATATTTTCGGTATAAAAAGTCGTAATTTGAAACTGAAAATAGGTGCAGAGTGTCAGAATTCAGATAAAAAATCACGGTCAGGAGTCAAATTTCCGACATTTCAGACATTTTGAAAACTGATAGGGGGTTTGGGCAAAATATGACCCATCGCCGTTTACAGTAATTGGCATATTTTCGGTATGAAACGTCGTAATTTGAAACTGAAAATAGGTGCAGAGAGTCAGAATTCGGCTCAAGAATCACGCTCAGGAGTCAAATTTCCGACATTTCAGACATTTTAAAAACTGCAGGGGGTTTAGGCAAAATATGACCCATCGCCGTTTTCAGTAATGTGCATATTTTCGGTATGAAACGTCGTAATTTGAAATTGAAAATAGGTGCAGAGAGTCAGAATTCGGCTCAAAAATCACGCTCATGAGTCAAATTTCCGACATTTCAGACATTTTGAAAACTGCAGGGGGGGTTTGGGCAAAATATGACCCATCGCCGTTTTCAGTAATTGGCATATTTTCGGTATGAAAATTCGTAATTTGAAACTGAAAAAAGGTGCAGAGAGTCAGAATTCGGCTTAAAAATTACGCTCAGGAGTCAAATTTCCGACATTTCAGACATTTCAAAAACTGCAGGGGGGTTTGGGCAAAATATGACCCTTCGCCGTTTTCAGTAATTGGCATATTTTCGGTATGAAACGTCGTATTTTGAAACTGAAAATAGGTGCAGAGAGTCAGAATTCGGCTTAAAAATCACGCTCAGGAGTCTAATTTCCGACATTTCAGACATTTTGAAAACTGCAGGGGGGTTTGGGAAAAATATGACCCATCGCTGTTTACGGTAATTGGCATATTGTCGGTATGGAACGTCGTAATTTGTAAATGAAAATTGATGCAGAGAGTCAGAATTCGGCTCAAAAATCACGCTCAGGAGTCAAATTTCCGACATTTCAGACATTTTGAAAACTGCAGGGGGGTTTGTGCAAAATATGACCCATCGCCGTTTTCAGTAATTGGCATATTTTCGGTATGAAAAGTCGTAATTTGAAACTGAAAATAGGCGCAGAGAGACAGAATTCGGATACAAAATCACGCTCAGGAGTCAAATTTCCAATATTTCAGACATTTTGAAAACTGCAGGGGGGTTTGGGCAAAATATGACCCATCGCCGTTTCTAGTAATTGGCATATTTTCGGTATGAAATGTCGTATTTTGAAACTTAAAATAGGTGCAGAGAGTCAGAATTCGGCTCAAAAATCACGCACAGGAGTCAAATTTCCGACATTTCAGACATTTTAAAAACTGTAGGGGGGTTTGGGCAAAATATGACCCATCGCAGTTTTCAGTAATGTGCATACTTTCGGAATGAAACGTCGTAATTTGAAACTGAAAATAGGTGCAGAGAGTCAGAATTCGGCTCAAAAATCACGCTCAGGAGCCAAATTTCCGACATTTCAGACATTTTAAAAACTGCAGGGGGGTTTGGGCAAAATATGACCCATCGCCGTTTTCAGTTATTGGCATATTTTCGGTATGAAACGTCGTAATTTGAAACTAAAAATAGGTGCAGAGAGTCAGAATTCGGCTCAAAAATCACGCTCAGGAGTCAAATTTCCGACATTTCAGACATTTTGAAAACTGCAGGGGGGGGGGGGCAAAATATGACCCATCGCCGTTTTCAGTAATTGGCATATTTTCGGTATAAAAAGTCGTAATTTGAAACTGAAAATAGGTGCAGAAATTCAGAATTTGGATAAAAAATCACGCTCAGGAGTCAAATTTCCGACACTTCAGACATTTTGAAAACTGCAGGGGGGTTTGGGCAAAATATGACCCATCGCCGTTTTCAGTAATTGGCATATTTTCGGTATAAAAAGTCGTAATTTGAAACTGAAAATAGGTGAAGAGAGTCAGAATTCGGCTCAAAAATCACGCTCAGGATTCAAATTTTCGACATTTCAGACATTTTGAAAACTGTAGGGGGTTTTGGGCAAAATATGACCCATCGCCATTTTCAGTAATTGGCATATTTTCGGTATAAAAAGTCGTAATTTGAAACTGAAAATATGTGCAGAGTCAGAATTCAGCTCAAAAATCACGTTCAGGTGTCAAATTTCCGACATTTCAGACATTTTAAAAACTGCAGGGGGGTTTGGGCAAAATATGACCCATCGCCGTTTTCAGTAATTGGCATATTTTCGGTATGAAACGTCGTAATTTGAAACTGAAAATAGGTGCAGAGAGTCAGGATTCGGCTCAAAAATCACGCTTAGGAGTCAAATTTCCGACATTTCAGACATTTTGGAAACTGCAGGGGGGTTTGGGCAAAATATGACCAATCGCTGTTTTCAGTAATTGGCATATTTTCATTATAAAAAGTCGTAATTTGAAACTGAAAACAGGTGTAGAGAGTCAGAATTCAGATAAAAAATCACGCTCAGGAGTCAAATTTTCGACATTTCAGACATTTTGAAAACTGCAGGGTGGTTTTGGCAAAATATGACCCATCGCCGTTTTCAGTAATTGGCATATTTTCGGTATAAAAAGTCGTAATTTGAAACTGAAAATAGGTGCAGAGTGTCAGAATTCAGATAAAAAATCACGGTCAGGAGTCAAATTTCCGACATTTCAGACATTTTGAAAACTGATAGGGGGTTTGGGCAAAATATGACCCATCGCCGTTTACAGTAATTGGCATATTTTCGGTATGAAACGTCGTAATTTGAAACTGAAAATAGGTGCAGAGAGTCAGAATTCGGCTCAAGAATCACGCTCAGGAGTCAAATTTCCGACATTTCAGACATTTTAAAAACTGCAGGGGGTTTAGGCAAAATATGACCCATCGCCGTTTTCAGTAATGTGCATATTTTCGGTATGAAACGTCGTAATTTGAAATTGAAAATAGGTGCAGAGAGTCAGAATTCGGCTCAAAAATCACGCTCATGAGTCAAATTTCCGACATTTCAGACATTTTGAAAACTGCAGGGGGGGTTTGGGCAAAATATGACCCATCGCCGTTTTCAGTAATTGGCATATTTTCGGTATGAAAATTCGTAATTTGAAACTGAAAAAAGGTGCAGAGAGTCAGAATTCGGCTTAAAAATTACGCTCAGGAGTCAAATTTCCGACATTTCAGACATTTCAAAAACTGCAGGGGGGTTTGGGCAAAATATGACCCTTCGCCGTTTTCAGTAATTGGCATATTTTCGGTATGAAACGTCGTATTTTGAAACTGAAAATAGGTGCAGAGAATCAGAATTCGGCTTAAAAATCACGCTCAGGAGTCTAATTTCCGACATTTCAGACATTTTGAAAACTGCAGGGGGGTTTGGGAAAAATATGACCCATCGCTGTTTACGGTAATTGGCATATTGTCGGTATGGAACGTCGTAATTTGAAAATGAAAATTGATGCAGAGAGTCAGAATTCGGCTCAAAAATCACGCTCAGGAGTCAAATTTCCGACATTTCAGACATTTTGAAAACTGCAGGGGGGTTTGGGCAAAATATGACCCATCGCCGTTTTCAGTAATTGGCATATTTTCGGTATGAAAAGTCGTAATTTGAAACTGAAAATAGGCGCAGAGAGACAGAATTCGGATACAAAATCACGCTCAGGAGTCAAATTTCCAACATTTCAGACATTTTGAAAACTGCAGGGGGGTTTGGGCAAAATATGACCCATCGCCGTTTACAGTAATTGGCATATTTTCGGTATGAAATGTCGTATTTTGAAACTTAAAATAGGTGCAGAAAGTCAGAATTCGGCTCAAAAATCACGCACAGGAGTCAAATTTCCGACATTTCAGACATTTTAAAAACTGTAGGGGGGTTTGGGCAAAATATGACCCATCGCAGTTTTCAGTAATGTGCATACTTTCGGAATGAAACGTCGTAATTTGAAACTGAAAATAGGTGCAGAGAGTCAGAATTCGGCTCAAAAATCACGCTCAGGAGCCAAATTTCCGACATTTCAGACATTTTAAAAACTGCAGGGGGGTTTGGGCAAAATATGACCCATCGCCGTTTTCAGTAATTGGCATATTTTCGGTATGAAACGTCGTATTTTGAAACTAAAAATAGGTGCAGAGAGTCAGAATTCGGCTCAAAAATCATGCACAGGAGTCAAGTTTCCGACATTTCAGACATTTTAAAAACTGCAGGGGGGGTTTGGGCAAAATATGACCCATCGCCGTTTTCAGTAATTGGCATATTTTCGGTATGAAACGTCGTAATTTGAAACTGAAAATAGGTGCAGAGAGTCAGAATTCGGCTAAAAAATCACGCTCAGGAGCCAAATTTCCGACATTTCAGTCATTTTAAAAACTGCAGGGGGGTTTGGGCAAAATATGAACCATCGCCGTTTTCAGTTATTGGCATATTTTCGGTATGAAACGTCGTAATTTGAAACTAAAAATAGGTGCAGAGAGTCAGAATTCGGCTCAAAAATCACGCTCAGGAGTCAAATTTCCGACATTTCAGACATTTTGAAAACTGCAGGGGGGGGGGGCAAAATATGACCCATCGCCGTTTTCAGTAATTGGCATATTTTCGGTATAAAAAGTCGTAATTTGAAACTGAAAATAGGTGCAGAAATTCAGAATTTGGATAAAAAATCACGCTCAGGAGTCAAATTTCCGACACTTCAGACATTTTGAAAACTGCAGGGGGGTTTGGGCAAAATATGACCCATCGCCGTTTTCAGTAATTGGCATATTTTCGGTATGAAACGTCGTAATTTGAAACTGAAAATAGGTGAAGAGAGTCAGAATTCGGCTCAAAAATCACGCTCAGGATTCAAATTTTCGACATTTCAGACATTTTGAAAACTGTAGGGGGTTTTGGGCAAAATATGACCCATCGCCATTTTCAGTAATTGGCATATTTTCGGTATAAAAAGTCGTAATTTGAAACTGAAAATATGTGCAGAGTCAGAATTCAGCTCAAAAATCACGTTCAGGTGTCAAATTTCCGACATTTCAGACATTTTAAAAACTGCAGGGGGGTTTGGGCAAAATATGACCCATCGCCGTTTTCAGTAATTGGCATATTTTCGGTATGAAACGTCGTAATTTGAAACTGAAAATAGGTACAGAGAGTCGGGATTCGGCTCAAAAATCACGCTTAGGAGTCAAATTTCCGACATTTCAGACATTTTGGAAACTGCAGGGGGGTTTGGGCAAAATATGACCAATCGCTGTTTTCAGTAATTGGCATATTTTCATTATAAAAAGTCGTAATTTGAAACTGAAAACAGGTGTAGAGAGTCAGAATTCAGATAAAAAATCACGCTCAGGAGTCAAATTTTCGACATTTCAGACATTTTGAAAACTGCAGGGTGGTTTTGGCAAAATATGACCCATCGCAGTTTTCAGTAATTGGCATATTTTCGGTATGAAAAGTCGTAATTTGAAACTGAAAATAGGTGCAGAGAGACAGAATTCGGATAAAAAATCACGCTCAGGAGTCAAATTTCCGACATTTCAGACATTTTGAAAACTGCAGGGGGGTTTGGGCAAAATATGACCCATCGCCGTTTATAGTAATTGGCATATTTTCGGTATGAAACGTCGTATTTTGAAACTAAAAATAGGTGCAGAGAGTCAGAATTCGGCTCAAAAATCACGCACAGGAGTCAAATTTTCGACATTTCAGACATTTTAAAAACTGCAGGGGGGTTTGGGCAAAATATGACCCATCGCCGTTTTCAGTAATGTGCATATTTTCGGTATGAAACGTCGTAATTTGAAACTGAAAATAGGTGCAGATAGTCAGAATTCGGCTCAAAAATCATGCTCAGGAGCCAAATTTCCGACATTTCAGACATTTTGAAAACTGCAGGGGGGTTTGGGCAAAATATGACCCATCGATGTTTACAGAAATTGGCATCTTTTCGGTATGAAACGTCGTAATTTGAAACTGAAAATAGGTGCAGAGAGTCAGAATTCAGCTCAAAAATCACGCTCAGGTGTCAAATTTCCGACATTTCAGACATTTTAAAAACTGCAGGGGGGTTTGGACAAAATATGACCCATCGCCGTTTTCAGTAATTGGCATATTTTCGGTATGAAAAGTCGTAATTTGAAACTGAAAATAGGTGCAGAGAGACAGAATTCGGCTCAAAAATCACGCTTAGGAGTCAAATTTCCGACATTTCAGACATTTTGAAAACTGCAGGGGGGTTTGGGCAAATATGACCCATCGCCGTTTACAGTAATTGGCATATTTTCGGTATGAAACGTCGTATTTTGAAACTAAAAAAAGGTGCAGAGAGTCAGAATTCGGTTCAAAAATCACGCTCAGGAGTCAAATTTCCGACATTTCAGACATTTTAAAAACTGCAGGGGGGTTTGGGCAAAATATGACCCACTGCCGTTTTCAGTAATTGGCATATTTTCGGTATGAAACGTCGTAATTTGAAACTGAAAATAGGTGCAGAGAGTCAGAACTCGGCTCAAAAATCACGCTTAGGAGTAAAATTTCCGATATTTCAGACATTTTGAAAACTGCAGGGGAGTTTGGGCAAAATATGACCAATCGCCGTTTTCAGTAATTGGCATATTTTCAATATGAAAAGTCGTAATTTGAAACTGAAAATAGGTGCAGAGACAGAATTCGGATAAAAAATCACGCTCAGGATTCAAATTTCCGATATTTCAGACATTTTGAAAACTATATTGGGGTTTGGGCAAAATATGACCCATCGATGTTTAAAGTAATTGGCATATTTTCGGTATGAAACGTCGTATTTTGAAACTAAAAATAGGTGCAGAGAATCAGAATTCGGCTCAAAAATCACGCTCAGGAGTCAAATTTTCGACATTTCAGACATTTTAAAAACTGCAGGGGGGTTTGGGCAAAATATGACCCATCGCCGCTTTCAGTAATGTGCATATTTTCGGTATGAAACGTCGTAATTTGAAACTGAAAATAGGTGCAGAGAGTCAGAATTCGGCTCAAAAATCACGCTTAGGAGTCAAATTTCCGACATTTCAGACATTTTGAAAACTGCAGGAGGGTTTGGGCCAAATATGACCAATCGCCGTTTTCAGTAATTGGCATATTTTCGGTATGAAACGTCGTAATTTGAAACTAAAAATAGGTGCAGAGAGTCAGAATTCGGCTCAAAAATCACGCTCAGGAGTCAAATTTCCGACATTTCAGACATTTTGAAAACTGCAGGGGGGGGGCAAAGTATGATCCATCGCTGTTTTCAGTAATTGGCATATTTTCGGTATAAAAAGTCGTAATTTGAAACTGAAAATAGGTGCAGAAAGTTAGAATTCGGATAAAAAATCACGCTCAGGAGTCAAATTTCCGACACTTCAGACATTTTGAAAACTGCAGGGGGGTTTGGGCAAAATATGACCCATCGCTGTTTACAGTAATTGGCATATTTTCGGTATGAAACGTCGTAATATGAAACTGAAAATAGGTGCAGAGAGTCAGAATTCGGCTCAAAAATCACGCTCAGGAGTAAAATTTTCGACATTTCAGACATTTTAAAAACTGCAGGGGGGTTTGGGCAAAATATGACCCATCGCCGTTTTCAGTAATTGGCATATTTTCGGTATGAAACGTCGTAATTTGAAACTGAAAATAGGTGCAGAGAGTCAGAATTCGGCTCAAAAATCACGCTCAGGAGTCAAATTTTCGACATTTCAGACATTTCGAAAACTGCAGGGGGGTTTGGGCAAAATATGACCCATCGCCGTTTTCAGTAATTGGCATATTTTCGGTATGAAACGTCGTAATTTGAAACTGAAAATAGGTGCAGAGAGACAGAATTCGGATAAAAAATCACGCTCAGGAGTCAAATTTCCGACATTTCAGACATTTTGAAAACTGCAGGGTAGTTTGGGCAAAATATGACCCATCGCCGTTTACAGTAATTGGCATATTTTCGGTATGAAACGTCGTATTTTGAAACTAAAAATAGGTGCAGAGAGTCAGAATTCGGCTCAAAAATCACGCTCAGGAGTCAAATTTCCGACATTTCAGACATTTTGAAAACTGCAGGGGGGGTTTGGGCAAAATATGACCCATCGCCGTTTTCAGTAATGTGCATATTTTCGGGATGAAACGTCGTAATTTGAAACTGAAAATAGGTGCAGAGAGTCAGAATTCGGCTCAAAAATCACGCTCAGGAGTCAAATTTCCGACATTTCAGACATTTTGAAAGCTGCAGAGGGGGGGGGGGGGCAAAATATGACCCATCGCCGTTTTCAGTAATTGGCATATTTTCATTATAAAATTCGTAATTTGAAACTGAAAATAGGTGCAGAAAGTCAGAATTCGGATAGAAAATCACGCTCAGGGGTCAAATTTCCGACACTTCAGACATTTTGAAAACTGCAGGGGGGTTTGGGCAAAATATGACCCATCGCCGTTTACAGTAATTGGCATATTTTCGGTATGAAACGTCGTAATTTGAAACTGAAAATAGGTGCAGAGAGTCAGAATTGGGCTCAAAAATCACGCTCAGGAGTCAAATTTTCGACATTTCAGACATTTTAAAAACAGCAGGGGGGTTTGGGCAAAATACGACCCATCGCCGTTTTCAGTAATTGGCATATTTTCGGTATGAAACGTCGTAATTTGAAACTAAAAATAGGTGCAGAGAGTCAGAATTCGGCTCAAAAATCACGCTCAGGAGTCAAATTTCCGACATTTCAGACATTTTGAAAGCTGCAGAGGGGGGGGGGGGGGGGGGGCAAAATATGACCCATCGCCGTTTTCAGTAATTGGCATATTTTCGGTATAAAATTCGTAATTTGAAACTGAAAATAGGTGCAGAAAGTCAGAATTCGGATAGAAAATCACGCTCAGGGGTCAAATTTCCGACACTTCAGACATTTTGAAAACTGCAGGGGGGTTTGGGCAAAATATGACCCATCGCCGTTTACAGTCATTGGCATATTTTCGGTATGAAACGTCGTAATTTGAAACTGAAAATAGGTGCAGAGAGTCAGAATTGGGCTCAAAAATCACGCTCAGGAGTCAAATTTTCGACATTTCAGACATTTTAAAAACAGCAGGGGGGTTTGGGCAAAATACGACCCATCGCCGTTTTCAGTAATTGGCATATTTTCGGTATGAAACGTCGTAATTTGAAACTGAAAATAGGTGCAGAGAGTCAGAATTCGGCTCAAAAATCACGCTCAGGAGTCAAATTTTCGACATTTCAGACATTTTGAAAACTGCAAGGGGGTTTCGGCCAAATATGACCCATCGCCGTTTACAGTAATTGGCATCATTTCGTTATGAAACGTCATAATTTGAAACTGAAAATAGGTGCAGAGAGTCAGAATTCAGCTCAAAAATCACGCTCAGGTGTCAAATTTCCGACATTTCAGACATTTTAAAAACTGCAGGGGGGTTTAGGCAAAATATGACCCATCGCCGTTTTCAGTAATTGGCATTTTTTCGGTATGAAACGTCGTAATTTGAAACTGAAAATAGGTGCAGAGAGTCAGAATTTGGCTAAAAAATCACGCTTAGGAGTCAAATTTCCGACATTTCAGACATTTTGAAAACTGCAGGGGGGTTTGGGCAAAATATGACCCATCTCCGTTTTCAGTAATTGGCATATTTTCGGTATGAAAAGTCGTAGTTTGAAACTGAAAATAGGTGCAGAGAGATAGAATTCGGATAAAAAATCACGCTCAGGAGTCAAATTTCCGACATTTCAGACATTTTGAAAACTGCCGGGGGGTTTGGGCAAAATTCGACCCATCGCCGTTTTCAGTAATTGGCATATTTTCGGTATGAAACGTCGTAATTTGAAACTGAAAATAGGTGCAGAGAGTCAGAATTTGGCTCAAAAATCACGCTCAGGAGTCAAATTTTCGACATTTCAGACATTTTAAAAACAGCAGGGGGGTTTGGGCAAAATACGACCCATCGCCGTTTTCAGTAATTGGCATATTTTCGGTATGAAACGTCGTAATTTGAAACTAAAAATAGGTGCAGAGAGTCAGAATTCGCCTCAAAAATCACGCTCAGGAGTCAAATTTCCGACATTTCAGACATTTTAAAAACTGCAGGGGGGTTTGGGCAAAATATGAACCATCGCCGTTTTCAGTAATTGGCATATTTTCGGTATGAAACGTCGTAATTTGAAACTAAAAATAGGTGCAGAGAGTCAGAATTCGGCTCAAAAATCACGCTTAGGAGTCAAATTTCCGATATTTCAGACATTTTGAAAACTGCAGGGGGGTTTGGGCAAAATATGACCAATCGCCGTTTTCAGTAATTGGCATATTTTCGGTATAAAAAGTCGTAATTTGAAACTGAAAACAGGTGTAGAGAGTCAGAATTCGGATAAAAAATCACGCTCAGGAGTCAAATTTTCGACATTTCAGACATTTTGAAAACTGCATGGGGGTTTGGGCAAAATATGACCCATCGCCGTTTTCAGTAATTGGCATATTTTCGGTATGAAAAGTCGTAGTTTGAAACTGAAAATAGGTGCAGAGAGATAGAATTCGGATAAAAAATCACGCTCAGGAGTCAAATTTCCGACATTTCAGACATTTTGAAAACTGCCAGATGGTTTGGGCAAAATATGACCCATCGCCGTTTACAGTAATTGGCATATTTTCGGTATGAAACGTCGTAATTTGAAACTGAAAATAGGTGCAGAGAGTCAGAATTTGGCTCAAAAATCACGCTCAGGAGTCAAATTTTCGACATTTCAGACATTTTAAAAACAGCAGGGGGGTTTGGGCAAAATACGACCCATCGCCGTTTTCAGTAATTGGCATATTTTCGGTATGAAACGTCGTAATTTGAAACTAAAAATAGGTGCAGAGAGTCAGAATTCGCCTCAAAAATCACGCTCAGGAGTCAAATTTCCGACATTTCAGACATTTTAAAAACTGCAGGGGGGTTTGGGCAAAATATGAACCATCGCCGTTTTCAGTAATTGGCATATTTTCGGTATGAAACGTCGTAATTTGAAACTAAAAATAGGTGCAGAGAGTCAGAATTCGGCTCAAAAATCACGCTCAGGAGTCAAATTTCCGACATTTCAGACATTTTGAAAACTGCAGGGGGGGGGGGGCAAAGTATGATCCATCGCTGTTTTCAGTAATTGGCATATTTTCGGTATAAAAAGTCGTAATTTGAAACTGAAAATAGGTGCAGAAAGTTAGAATTCGGATAAAAAATCACGCTCAGGAGTCAAATTTCCGACACTTCAGACATTTTGAAAACTGCAGGGGGGTTTGGGCAAAATATGACCCATCGCTGTTTACAGTAATTGGCATATTTTCGGTATGAAACGTCGTAATATGAAACTGAAAATAGGTGCAAAGAGTCAGAATTCGGCTCAAAAATCACGCTCAGGAGTAAAATTTTCGACATTTCAGACATTTTAAAAACTGCAGGGGGGTTTGGGCAAAATATGACCCATCGCCGTTTTCAGTAATTGGCATATTTTCGGTATGAAACGTCGTAATTTGAAACTGAAAATAGGTGCAGAGAGTCAGAATTCGGCTCAAAAATCACGCTCAGGAGTCAAATTTTCGACATTTCAGACATTTTGAAAACTGCAGGGGGGTTTGGGCAAAATATGACCCATCGCCGTTTTCAGTAATTGGCATATTTTCGGTATGAAACGTCGTAATTTGAAACTGAAAATAGGTGCAGAGAGACAGAATTCGGATAAAAAATCACGCTCAGGAGTCAAATTTCCGACATTTCAGACATTTTGAAAACTGCAGGGGAGTTTGGGCAAAATATGACCCATCGCCGTTTACAGTAATTGGCATATTTTCGGTATGAAACGTCGTATTTTGAAACTAAAAATAGGTGCAGAGAGTCAGAATTCGGCTCAAAAATCACGCTCAGGAGTCAAATTTCCGACATTTCAGACATTTTGAAAACTGCAGGGGGGGTTTGGGCAAAATATGACCCATCGCCGTTTTCAGTAATGTGCATATTTTCGGTATGAAACGTCGTAATTTGAAACTGAAAATAGGTGCAGAGAGTCAGAATTCGGCTCAAAAATCACGCTCAGGAGTCAAATTTCCGACATTTCAGACATTTTGAAAGCTGCAGAGGGGGGGGGGGCAAAATATGACCCATCGCCGTTTTCAGTAATTGGCATATTTTCGGTATAAAATTCGTAATTTGAAACTGAAAATAGGTGCAGAAAGTCAGAATTCGGATAGAAAATCACGCTCAGGGGTCAAATTTCCGACACTTCAGACATTTTGAAAACTGCAGGGGGGTTTGGGCAAAATATGACCCATCGCCGTTTACAGTAATTGGCATATTTTCGGTATGAAACGTCGTAATTTGAAACTGAAAATAGGTGCAGAGAGTCAGAATTGGGCTCAAAAATCACGCTCAGGAGTCAAATTTCCGACATTTCAGACATTTTGAAAACTGCAGGGGGGTTTGGGCAAAATATGACCCATCACCGTTTTCAGTAATTGGCATATTTTCGGTATAAAAATTCGTAATTTGAAACTGAAAATAGGTGCAGAGAGTCAGAATTCGGCTCAAAAATCACGCTCAGGAGTAAAATTTCAAACATTTCAGACATTTTGAAAACTGCAGGGGGGTTTGGGCAAAATATGACCCATCGATTTTTAAAGTAATTGGCATATTTTCGGTATGGAACGTCGTAATTTGAAACTGAAAATTGATGCAGAGAGTCAGAATTCGGCTCAAAAATCACACTCAGGAGTCAAATTTCCGACATTTCAGACATTTTGAAAACTGCAGGGGGGTTTGGGCAAAATATGACCCATCGCCGTTTTCAGTAATTGGCATATTTTCGGTATAAAAAGTCGTAATTTGAAACTGAAAATAGGTGAAGAGAGTCAGAATTCGGATAAAAAATCACGCTCAGGAGTCAAATTTCAGACATTTTGAAAACTGCAGGGGGGTTTGGGCAAAATATGACCTATCGCCGTTTACAGTAATTGGCATATTTTCGGTATGAAACGTCGTAATTTGAAACTGAAAATAGATGCAGAGAGTCAGAATTCGGCTCAAAAATCACGCTCAAGAGTCAAATTTCCGACATTTCAGACATTTTCAAAACTGCAGGGGGGTTTGGGCAAAATATGACCCATCGCCGTATTCAGTAATTGGCATATTTTCGGTATAAAAAGTCGTAATTTGAAACTGAAAATAGGTGCAGAGAGTCAGAATTCGGCTCAAAAATCACGCTCAGGAGTCAAATTTCCGACATTTCAGACATTTTGAAAACTGCAGGGCGGTTTGGGCAAAATATGACCCATCGCCGTTTACAGTCATTGGCATATTTTCGGTATGAAACATCGTATTTTGAAACTGAAAATAGGTGCAGAGAGTCAGAATTTGGCTCAAGAATCACGCTCAGGAGTCAAATTTCCGACATTTCAGACATTTAAAAAACTGCAGGGGGGTTTGGGCAAAATATGACCCATCGCCGTTTTCAGTAATTGGCATATTTTCGGTATGAAACGTCGTAATTTGAAACTGAAAATAGATGCAGAGAGTCAGAACTCGGCTCAAAAATCACGCTCAAGAGTCAAATTTCCGACATTACAGACATTTTCAAAACTGCAGGGGGGTTTGGGCAAAATATGACCCATCGCCGTTTTCAGTAATTGGCATATTTTCGGTATAAAAAGTCGTAATTTGAAACTGAAAATAGGTGCAGAGAGTCAGAATTCGGATAAAAAATCACGCTCAGGAGTCAAATTTCCGACATTTCAGACATTTTGAAAACTGCAGGGGGGTTTGGGCAAAATATGACCCATCGCCGTTTTCAGTAATTGGCATATTTTCGGTATAAAAAGTCGTAACTTGAAAATGAAAATAGGTGCAGAGAGTCAGAATTCGGCTCAAAAATCACGATCAGGAGTAAAATTTCCAACATTTCAGATATTTTGAAAACTGCAGGGGGGTTTGGGCAAAATATGACCCATCGCCGTTTTCAGTAATTGGCATATTTTCGGTATAAAAAGTCGTAATTTGAAACTGAAAATAGGTGCAGAGAGTCAGAATTCGGATAAAAAATCATGCTCAGGAGTCAAATTTCCGACATTTCAGACATTTTGAAAACTGCAGGGGGGTTTGGGCAAAATATGACCCATCGCCGTTTACAGTAATTGGCATATTTTCGGTATGAAACGTCGTATTTTGAAACTGAAAATATGTGCAGAGAGTCAGAATTCGGCTCAAAAATCACGCTCAGGAGTGAAATTTCCGACATTTCTGACATTTTGATAACTGCAGGGGGCTTTGGGCAAAATATGACCCATCGCCGTTTTCAGTAATTGGCATATTTTCGGTATAAAAAGTCGTGATTTGAAACTGAAAATAGGTGAAGAGAGTCAGAATTCGGATAAAAAATCACGCTCAGGAGTCAAATTTCAGACATTTCAGACATTTTGAAAACTGCAGGGGGGTTTGGGCAAAATATGACCTATCGTCGTTTACAGTAATTGGCACATTTTCGGTATGAAACGTCGTAATTTGAAACTGAAAATAGGTGCAGAGAGTCAGAATTCGGCTCAAAAATCACGCTCAGGAGTCAAATTTCCGACATTTCAGACATTTCAAAAACTGCAGGGGGGTTTGGGTAAAATATGAACCATCGCCGTTTTCAGTAATTGGCATATTTTCGGTATGAAACGTCGTAATTTGAAACTGAAAAAAGGTGCAGAGAGTCAGAATTCGGCTCAAAAATCACGCTCAAGAGTCAAATTTCCGACATTTCAGACATTTGGAAAACTGCAGGGGAGTTTGGGCAAAATATGACCCATCGCCGTTTTCAGTAATTGGCATATTTTCGGTATAAAAAGTCATAACTTGAAACTGAAAATAGGTGCAGAGTCAGAATTCGGATAAAAAAACTCGCTCAGGAGTCAAATTTCCGACATTTCATACATTTTGAAAACTGCAGGGGGGTTTGGGCAAAATATGACCCATCGCCTTTTACAGTAATTGGCAAATTTTCGGTATGAAACGTCGTATTTTGAAAATAAAAATAGGTGCAGAGAGTCAGAATTCGACTCAAAAATCATGCTCAGGAGTCAAATTTCCGACATTTCAGACATTTTAAAAACTGCAGGGGGTTTGGGCAAAATATGACCCATCGCCGTTTTCAGTAATGTGCATATTTTCGGTATGAAACGTCGTAATTTGAAACTGAAAATAGGTGCAGAGAGTCAGAATTCGGCTCAAAAATCACGCTCGGGAGCCAAATTTTCGACATTTCAGACATTTTAAAAACTGCAGGGGGGTTTGGGCAAAATATGACCCATCGCCGTTTTCAGTAATTGGCATATTTTCGGTATAAAACGTCGTAATTTGAAACTAAAAATAGGTGCAGAGAGTCAGAATTCGGCTCAAAAATCACGCTCAGGAGTCAAATTTCCGACATTTTAGACATTTTGAAAACTGCAGGGGGGTTTGTGCAAAATATGACCCATCGCCGTTTTCAGTAATTGGCATATTTTCGGTATAAAAAGTCGTAATTTGAAACTGAAAAAAGGTGCAGAGAGTCAGAATTCGGCTCAAAAATCACGCTCAGGAGTCAAATTTCCGACACTTCAGACATTTTGAAAACTGCAGGGGGGTTTGGGCAAAATATGACTTATCGCCGTTTACAGTAATTGGCATATTTTCGGTATGAAACGTCGTAATTTGAAACTGAAAATAGGTGCAGAGAGTCAGAATTCGGATAAAAAATCTCGCTCAGGAGTCAAATTTCCGACATTTCAGACATTTTGAAAACTGCAGGGTGGTTTGGGCAAAATATGACCCATCGCCTTTACAGTAATTGGCATATTTTCGGTATGAAACATCGTAATTTGAAACTGAAAATAGGTGCAGAGAGTCAGAATTCGGCTCAAGAATCACGCTTAGGAGTCAAATTTCCGACAATTTAGACATTTCAAAAACTGCAGGGGGGGTTTGGGCAAAATATGACCCATCGCCGTTTTCAGTAATTGGCATATTTTCGGTATGAAACGTCGTAATTTGAAACTGAAAATAGGTGGAGAGAGTCAGAATTCGGCTCAAAAATCACGCTCAAGAGTCAAATTTCCGACATTTCAAACATTTTGAAAACTGCAGAGGGGTTTGGGCAAAATATGACCCATCGCCGTTTTCAGTAATTGGCATATTTTCTGTATAAAAAGTCGTAATTTGAAACTGAAAATAGGTGCAGAGAGTCAGAATTCGGCTCAAAAATCACGCTCAGGAGTCAAATTTCCGACATTTCAGACATTTTGAAAACTGCAGGGGGGTTTGGGCAAAATATGACCCATCGCCGTTTTCAGTAATTGGCATATTTTCGGTATAAAAAGTTGTAATTTGAAACTGAAAATAGGTGCAGAGATTAAAAATTCGGATAAAAAATCTCGCTAAGGAGTCAAATTTCCGACATTTCAGACATTTTGAAAACTGCAGGGGAGTTTGGGCAAAATATGACCCATCGCCGTTTTCAGTAATTGGCATATTTTCGGTATAAAAAGTCGTAATTTGAAACTGAAAATAGGTGAAGAGAGTCAGAATTCGGATAAAAAATCACGCTCAGGAGTCAAATTTCAGACATTTCAGACATTTTGAAAACTGCAGGGGGGTTTGTGCAAAATATGACCCATCGCCGTTTTCAGTAATTGGCATATTTTCGGTATAAAAAGTCGTAATTTGAAACTGAAAAAAGGTGCAGAGAGTCAGAATTCGGCTCAAAAATCACGCTCAGGAGTCAAATTTCCGACACTTCAGACATTTTGAAAACTGCAGGGGGGTTTGGGCAAAATATGACTTATCGCCGTTTACAGTAATTGGCATATTTTCGGTATGAAACGTCGTAATTTGAAACTGAAAATAGGTGCAGAGAGTCAGAATTCGGATAAAAAATCTCGCTCAGGAGTCAAATTTCCGACATTTCAGACATTTTGAAAACTGCAGGGCGGTTTGGGCAAAATATGACCCATCGCCTTTACAGTAATTGGCATATTTTCGGTATGAAACATCGTAATTTGAAACTGAAAATAGGTGCAGAGAGTCAGAATTCGGCTCAAGAATCACGCTTAGGAGTCAAATTTCCGACAATTTAGACATTTCAAAAACTGCAGGGGGGGTTTGGGCAAAATATGACCCATTGCCGTTTTCAGTAATTGGCATATTTTCGGTATGAAACGTCGTAATTTGAAACTGAAAATAGGTGGAGAGAGTCAGAATTCGGCTCAAAAATCACGCTCAAGAGTCAAATTTCCGACATTTCAGACATTTTGAAAACTGCAGAGGGGTTTGGGCAAAATATGACCCATCGCCGTTTTCAGTAATTGGCATATTTTCTGTATAAAAAGTCGTAATTTGAAACTGAAAATAGGTGCAGAGAGTCAGAATTCGGCTCAAAAATCACGCTCAGGAGTCAAATTTCCGACATTTCAGACATTTTGAAAACTGCAGGGGGGTTTGGGCAAAATATGACCCATCGCCGTTTTCAGTAATTGGCATATTTTCGGTATAAAAAGTTGTAATTTGAAACTGAAAATAGGTGCAGAGATTCAAAATTCGGATAAAAAATCTCGCTAAGGAGTCAAATTTCCGACATTTCAGACATTTTGAAAACTGCAGGGGAGTTTGGGCAAAATATGACCCATCGCCGTTTTCAGTAATTGGCATATTTTCGGTATAAAAAGTCGTAATTTGAAACTGAAAATAGGTGAAGAGAGTCAGAATTCGGATAAAAAATCACGCTCAGGAGTCAAATTTCAGACATTTCAGACATTTTGAAAACTGCAGGGGGGTTTGGGCAAAATATGACCTATCGCCGTTTACAGTAATTGGCATATTTTCGGTATGGAACGTCGTAATTTGAAACTGAAAATTGATGCAGGGAGTCAGAATTCGGCTCAAAAATCACGCTCAGGAGTCAAATTTCCAACATTTCAGACATTTTGAAAACTGCAGGGGGGTTTGGGCAAAATATGACCCATCGCCGTTTTCAGTAATTGGCATATTTTCGGTATAAAAAGTCGTAATTTGAAACTGAAAATAGGTGAAGAGAGTCAGAATTCGGATAAAAAATCACGCTCAGGAGTCAAATTTCAGACATTTCAGACATTTTGAAAACTGCAGGGGGGTTTGGGCAAAATATGACCTATCGCCGTTTACAGTAATTGGCATATTTTCGGTATGAAACGTCGAAATTTGAAACTGAAAATAGGTGCAGAGAGTCAGAATTCGGCTCAAAAATCACGCTCAGGAGTCAAATTTCCGACATTTCAGACATTTCAAAAACTGCAGGGGGGTTTGGGTAAAATATGAACCATCGCCGTTTTCAGTAATTGGCATATTTTCGGTATGAAACGTTGTAATTTGAAACTGAAAAAAGGTGCAGAGAGTCAGAATTCGGCTCAAAAATCACGCTCAAGAGTCAAATTTCCGACATTTCAGACATTTTGAAAACTGCAGGGGAGTTTGGGCAAAATATGACCCATCGCCGATTTCAGTAATTGGCATATTTTCGGTATAAAATTCGTAATTTGAAACTGAAAATAGGTGCAGAAAGTCAGAATTCGGATAGAAAATCACGCTCAGGGGTCAAATTTCCGACACTTCAGACATTTTGAAAACTGCAGGGGGGTTTGGGCAAAATATGACCCATCGCCGTTTACAGTAATTGGCATATTTTCGGTATGAAACGTCGTAATTTGAAACTGAAAATAGGTGCAGAGAGTCAGAATTGGGCTCAAAAATCACGCTCAGGAGTCAAATTTCCGACATTTCAGACATTTTGAAAACTGCAGGGGGGTTTGGGCAAAATATGACCCATCACCGTTTTCAGTAATTGGCATATTTTCGGTATAAAAATTCGTAATTTGAAACTGAAAATAGGTGCAGAGAGTCAGAATTCGGCTCAAAAATCACGCTCAGGAGTAAAATTTCAAACATTTCAGACATTTTGAAAACTGCAGGGGGGTTTGGGCAAAATATGACCCATCGATTTTTAAAGTAATTGGCATATTTTCGGTATGGAACGTCGTAATTTGAAACTGAAAATTGATGCAGAGAGTCAGAATTCGGCTCAAAAATCACACTCAGGAGTCAAATTTCCGACATTTCAGACATTTTGAAAACTGCAGGGGGATTTGGGCAAAATATGACCCATGGCCGTTTTCAGTAATTGGCATATTTTCGGTATAAAAAGTCGTAATTTGAAACTGAAAATAAGTGCAGAGAGTCAGAATTCGGCTCAAAAATCACGCTCAGGAGTCAAATTTTCGAAATTTCAGACATTTTGAAAACTGCAGGGGGGGTTTGGGCAAAATATGACCCATCGATGTTTTCAGTAATTGGCATATTTTCGGTATAAAAATTCGTAATTTGAAACTGAAAAAAGGTGCAGAGAGTCAGAATTCGGCTCAAAAATCACGCTCAGGAGTCAAAATTTCGAAATTTCAGACATTTTTAAAACTGCAGTGGGGTTTGGTCAAAATATGACCCATCGCCGTTTTCAGTATTTGGCATTTTTTCGGTATAAAAAGTCGTAATTTGAAACTGAAAATAGGTGCAGAGAGTCAGAATTCGGCTCAAAAATCACGCTCAGGAGTCAAATTTTCGAAATTTCAGACATTTTTAAAACTGCTGTAGGGTTTGGTCAAAATATGACCCATCGCCGTTTTCAGTATTTGGCATATTTTCGGTATAAAAAGTCGTAATTTGAAACTGAAAATAGGTGCAGAGAGTGAGAATTCGGCTCAAAAATCACGCTCAGGAGTCAAATTTTCGAAATTTCAGACATTTTGAAAACTGCAGGGGGGTTTGGGCAAAATATGACCCATCGCCGTTTTCAGTAATTGGCATATTTTCGGCATAAAAAGTCGTAATTTGAAACTGAAAATAGGTGCAGAGAGTCAGAATTCGGCTCAAAAAACACGCTCAGGAGTCAAATTTCCGAAATTTCAGACATTTTGAAAACAGCAGGGGGGTTTGGGCAAAATATGACCCATCGCTGTTATCAGTAATTGGCATATTTTCGGTATAAAAAGTCGTAATTTGAAACTGAAAATAGGTGCAGAGAGTCAGAATTCGGCTCAGAAATCACGCTCAGGAGTCAAATTTCCGACATTTCAGACATTTTGAAAACTGCAGGGGGGTTTAGGCATACTATGAGCCATCGACGTTTTCAGTAATTGGCATATTTTCGGTATAAAAAGTCGTATTTTGAAACAGAAAATAGGCGCAGAGAGTCAGAATTCGGCTCAGAAATCACGCTCAGGAGTCAAATTTCAGACATTTCAGACATTTTGAAAACTGCAGGGGGGTTTGGGCAAAATATGACCCATCGCCGTTTTCAGTAATTGGCATATTTTCGGTATAAAAAGTCGTAATTTGAAACTGAAAATAGGTGCAGAGAGTCAGAATTCGGCTCAAAAATCACGCTCAGAAGTCAAATTTCCGACATATTGAAAACTGCAGGGGGGTTTGGGCAAAATATGACCCATCACCGTTTTCAGTAATTGCCATATTTTCGGTATAAAAAGTCGTAATTTGAAACTGAAAATAGGTGAAGAGAGTCAGAATTCGGCTCAAAAATCACGCTCAGGAGTCAAATTTCCGACATTTTAGACATTTTGAAAACTGCAGGGGGGTTTGGGCAAAGTATGACCCATCGCCGTTTTCAGTAATTGGCATATTTTCGGTGTAAAAAGTCGAAATTTGAAATTGAAAATAAGTGCAGAGAGTCAGAATTCGGCTAAAAAATCACGCTCAGGAGTCAAATTTCAGACATTTCAGACACTTTGAAAACTGCAGGGGGATTTGGGCAAAATATGAACCATCGCCGTTTTCAGTAATTGGCATATTTTCGGTATATAAAGTCGTAATTTTAAACTGAAAATAAGTGCAGAGAGTCAGAATTCACCTCAAAAATCATGCTCAGGAGTCAAATTTTCGAAATTTCAGACATTTTGAAAACTGCAGGGGGATTTGGGCAAAATATGACCCATCGCCGTTTTCAGTAATTGGCATATTTTCGGTATAAAAAGACGTAATTTGTAACTGAAAATAGGTGCAGAGAGTTAGAATTCGGCTCAAAAATCACGCTCAGGAGTCAAATTTCCGAAATTTCAGACATTTTGAAAACTGCAGGGGGGTTTGGGCAAAATATGACCCATCGCTGTTTTCAGTAATTGGCATATTTTCGGTATAAAAATTCGTAATTTGAAACTGAAAAAAGGTGCAGAGAGTCAGAATTCGGCTCAAAAATCACGCTCAGGAGTCAAAATTTCGAAATTTCAGACATTTTTAAAACTGCAGTGGGGTTTGGTCAAAATATGACCCATCGCCGTTTTCAGTATTTGGCATTTTTTCGGTATAAAAAGTCGTAATTTGAAACTGAAAATAAGTGCAGAGAGTCAGAATTCGGCTCAAAAATCTCGCTCAGGAGTCAAATTTTCGAAATTTCAGACATTTTTAAAACTGCAGTGGGGTTTGGTCAAAATATGACCCATCGCCGTTTTCAGTATTTGGCATCTTTTCGGTATAAAAAGTCGTAATTTGAAACTGAAAATAGGTGCAGAGAGTCAGAATTCGACTCAAAAATCACGCTCAGGAGTCAAATTTCCGAAATTTCAGACATTTTGAAAACTGCAGGGGGGTTTGGGCAAAATATGACCCATCGCCGTTTTCAGTAATTGGCATATTTTCGGTATAAAAAGTCGTAATTTGAAACTGAAAATAGGTGCAGAGAGTGAGAATTCGGCTCAAAAATCACGCTCAGGAGTCAAATTTCCGAAATTTCAGACATTTTGAAAACTGCAGGGGGGTTTGATCAAAATATGACCCATCGCCATTTTCAGTAATTGGCATATTTTCGGTATAAAAAGTCGTAGTTTGAAACTGAAAATAGGTGCAGAGAGTCAGAATTCGGCTCAAAAAACACGCTCAGGAGTCAAATTTCCGGAATTTCAGACATTTTGAAAACAGCAGGGGGGTTTGGGCAAAATATGACCCATCGCTGTTTTCAGTAATTGGCATATTTTCGGTATAAAAAGTCGTAATTTGAAACTGAAAATATATGCAGAGAGTCAGAATTCGGCTCAGAAATCACGCTCAGGAGTCAAATTTCCGACATTTCAGACATTTTGAAAACTGCAGGGGGGTTTGGGCAAACTATGAGCCATCGACGTTTTCAGTAATTGGCATATTTTCGGTATAAAAAGTCGTATTTTGAAACAGAAAATAGGTGCAGAGAGTCAGAATTCGGCTCAAAAATCACGCTCAGGAGTCAAATTTCCGAAATTTCAGACATTTTGAAAACTGCAGGGGGGGTTTGGGCAAAATATGACCCATTGCCGTTTTCAGTAATTGGCATATTTTCGGTATAAAAAGTCGTAATTTGAAACTGAAAATAGGTGCAGAGAGTGAGAATTCGGCTCAAAAATCACGCTCAGGAGTCAAATTTTCGAAATTTCAGACATTTTGAAAACTGCAGGGGGGTTTGGGCAAAATATGACCCATCGTCATTTTCAGTAATTGGCATATTTTCGGTATAAAAATTCGTAATTTGAAACTGAAAATAGGTGCAGAGAGTCAGAATTCGGCTCAAAAAACACGCTCAGGAGTCAAATTTCCGAAATTTCAGACATTTTGAAAACTGCAGGGGGGTTTGGGCAAAATAAGACCCATCACCGTTTTCAGTAATTGCCATATTTTCGGTATAAAAAGTCGTAATTTGAAACTGAAAATAGGTGCAGAGAGTCAGAATTCGGCTCAAAAATCACGCTCAGGAGTCAAATTTCCGACATTTTAGACATTTTGAAAACTGCAGGGGGGTTTGGGCAAAGTATGACCCATCGCCGTTTTCAGTAATTGGCATATTTTCGGTGTAAAAAGTCGAAATTTGAAATTGAAAATAAGTGCAGAGAGTCAGAATTCGGCTCAAAAATCACGCTCAGGAGTCAAATTTTCGAAATTTCAGACATTTTGAAAACTGCAGGGGGGGTTTGGGCAAAATATGACACATCGCCGTTTTCAGTAATTGGCATTTTTTCGGTATAAAAAGTCGTAATTTGTAACTGAAAATAGGTGTAGAGAGTTAGAATTCGGCTCAAAAATCACGCTCAGGAGTCAAATTTCCGAAATTTCAGACATTTTGAAAACTGCAGGAGGGTTTGGGCAAAATATGACCCATCGCTGTTTTCAGTAATTGGCATATTTTCGGTATAAAAATTCGTAATTTGAAACTGAAAAAAGGTGCAGAGAGTCAGAATTCGGCTCAAAAATCACGCTCAGGAGTCAAAATTTCGAAATTTCAGACATTTTTAAAACTGCAGTGGGGTTTGGTCAAAATATGACCCATCGCCGTTTTCAGTATTTGGCATTTTTTCGGTATAAAAAGTCGTAATTTGAAACTGAAAATAGGTGCAGAGAGTCAGAATTCGGCTCAAAAATCACGCTCAGGAGTCAAATTTCCGACATTTTGAAAACTGCAGGGGGGTTTGGGCAAAATATGACCCATCGCCGTTTTCAGTAATTGGCATATTTTCGGTATAAAAATTCGTAATTTTAAACTGAAAATAGGTGCAGAGAGTCAGAATTCGGCTCAAAAATCACGCTCAGGAGTCAAATTTCCGAAATTTCAGATATTTTGAAAACTGCAGGGGGGTTTGGGCAAAATATGACTCATCGTTATTTTCAGTAATTGGCATATTTTCGGTATAAAAAGTCGTAATTTGAAACTGAAAATAGGTGCAGAGAGTCAGAATTCGGCTCAGAAATCACGCTCAGGAGTCAAATTTCAGACATTTCAGACATTTTGAAAACTGCAGGGGGATTTGGGCAAAATATGACCCATGGCCGTTTTCAGTAATTGGCATATTTTCGGTATAAAAAGTTGTAATTTGAAACTGAAAATAAGTGCAGAGAGTCAGAATTCGGCTCAAAAATCACGCTCAGGAGTCAAATTTTCGAAATTTCAGACATTTTGAAAACTGCAGGGGGGGTTTGGGCAAAATATGACACATCGCCGTTTTCAGTAATTGGCATTTTTTCGGTATAAAAAGTCGTAATTTGTAACTGAAAATAGGTGTAGAGAGTTAGAATTCGGCTCAAAAATCACGCTCAGGAGTCAAATTTCCGAAATTTCAGACATTTTGAAAACTGCAGGAGGGTTTGGGCAAAATATGACCCATCGCTGTTTTCAGTAATTGGCATATTTTCGGTATAAAAATTCGTAATTTGAAACTGAAAAAAGGTGCAGAGAGTCAGAATTCGGCTCAAAAATCACGCTCAGGAGTCAAAATTTCGAAATTTCAGACATTTTTAAAACTGCAGTGGGGTTTGGTCAAAATATGACCCATCGCCGTTTTCAGTATTTGGCATTTTTTCGGTATAAAAAGTCGTAATTTGAAACTGAAAATAGGTGCAGAGAGTCAGAATTCGGCTCAAAAATCACGCTCAGGAGTCAAATTTCCGACATTTTGAAAACTGCAGGGGGGTTTGGGCAAAATATGACCCATCGCCGTTTTCAGTAATTGGCATATTTTCGGTATAAAAAGTCGTAATTTAAAACTGAAAATAGGTGCAGAGAGTCAGAATTCGGCTGAAAAATCACGCTCAGGAGTAAAATTTCCGACATTTTATACATTTTGAAAACTGCAGGGGGGTTTGGGCGAAATATGACCCATCACTGTTTTCAGTAATTGGCATATTTTCGGTGTAAAAAGTCGTAATTTGAAACTGAAAATAAGTGCAGAGAGTCAGAATTCGGCTCAGAAATCACGCTCAGGAGTCAAATTTCAGACATTTCAGACATTTTGAAAACTGCAGGGGGGTTTGGGCAAAATATGACCCATCGCCGTTTTCAGTAATTGGCATATTTTCGGTATAAAAAGTCGTAATTTGAAACTGAAAATAGGTGCAGAGTCAGAATTCACCTCAAAAATCACGCTCAGGAGTCAAATTTTCGAAATTTCAGACATTTTGAAAACTGCAGGGAGGATTGGGCAAAATATGACCCATCGCGGTTTTCAGTAATTGGCATATTTTCAGTATAAAAAGTCGTAATTTGAAACTGAAAAAAGGTGCAGAGAGTCAGAATTCGGCTCAGAAATCACGCTCAGGAGTCAAATTTCCGAAATTTCAGACATTTTGAAAACTGCAGGATGGTTTGGGCAAAATATGACCCATCGCCGTTTTCAGTAATTGGCATATTTTCGGTATAAAAAGTCGTAATTTGAAACTGAAAATAGGCGCAGAGAGTGAGAATTCGGCTCAAAAATCACGCTCAGGAGTCAAATTTTCGAAATTTCAGACATTTTGAAAACTGTAGGGGGGTTTGGGCAAAATATGACCCATCGCCATTTTCAGTAATCTGCATATTTTCGGTATAAAAAGTCGTAATTTGAAACTGAAAATAGGTGCAGAGAGTCAGAATTCGGCTCAAAAAACACGCTCAGGAGTCAAATTTCCGACATTTCAGACATTTTGAAAACTGCAGGGTGGTTTGGGCAAACTATGAGCCATCGACGTTTTCAGTAATTGGCATATTTTCGGTATAAAAAGTCGTATTTTGAAACAGAAATATGTGCAGAGAGTCAGAATTCGGCTCAAAAATCACGCTCAGGAGTCAAATTTTCGAAATTTCAGACATTTTGAAAACTGCAGGGGGGGTTTAGGCAAAATATGACCCATCGCTGTTTTCAGTAATTGGCATATTTTCGGTATAAAAAGTCGTAATTTGAAACTGAAAATAGGTGCAGAGAGTCAGAATTCGGCTCAAAAATCACGCTCAGGAGTCAAATTTCCGACATTTCAGACATTTTGAAAACTGCAGGGGGGTTTGGGCAAAATATGACCCATCGCCGTTTTCAGTAATTGGCGTTTTTCGGTATAAAAAGTCGTAATTTGAAACTAAAAATAGGTGCAGAGAGTCAGAATTCGGCTCCAAAATCACGCTCAGGATTCAAATTTTCGAAATTTCAGACATTTTGAAAACTGCAGGGTGGTTTAGGCAAAATATGACCCATCGCCGTTTTCAGTAATTGGCATATTTTCGGTATAAAAATTCGTAATTTGAAACTGAAAAAAGGTGCAGAGAGTCAGAATTCGGCTCAAAAATCACGCTCAGGAGTCAAAATTTCGAAATTTCAGACATTTTTAAAACTGCAGTGGGGTTTGGTCAAAATATGACCCATCGCCGTTTTCAGTATTTGGCATTTTTTCGGTATAAAAAGTCGTAATTTGAAACTGAAAATAGGTGCAGAGAGTCAGAATTCGGCTCAAAAATCACGCTCAGGAGTCAAATTTCCGACATTTTGAAAACTGCAGGGGGGTTTGGGCAAAATATGACCCATCGCCGTTTTCAGTAATTGGCATATTTTCGGTATAAAAAGTCGTAATTTAAAACTGAAAATAGGTGCAGAGAGTCAGAATTCGGCTGAAAAATCACGCTCAGGAGTAAAATTTCCGACATTTTATACATTTTGAAAACTGCAGGGGGGTTTGGGCAAAATATGACCCATCACTGTTTTCAGTAATTGGCATATTTTCGGTGTAAAAAGTCGTAATTTGAAACTGAAAATAAGTGCAGAGAGTCAGAATTCGGCTCAGAAATCACGCTCAGGAGTCAAATTTCAGACATTTCAGACATTTTGAAAACTGCAGGGGGGTTTGGGCAAAATATGACCCATCGCCGTTTTCAGTAATTGGCATATTTTCGGTATAAAAAGATGTAATTTGAAACTGAAAATAGGTGCAGAGTCAGAATTCACCTCAAAAATCACGCTCAGGAGTCAAATTTTCGAAATTTCAGACATTTTGAAAACTGCAGGGAGGATTGGGCAAAATATGACCCATCGCGGTTTTCAGTAATTGGCATATTTTCGGTATAAAAAGTCGTAATTTGAAACTGAAAATAGGCGCAGAGAGTGAGAATTCGGCTCAAAAATCACGCTCAGGAGTCAAATTTTCGAAATTTCAGACATTTTGAAAACTGTAGGGGGGTTTGGGCAAAATATGACCCATCGCCATTTTCAGTAATCTGCATATTTTCGGTATAAAAAGTCGTAATTTGAAACTGAAAATAGGGGCAGAGAGTCAGAATTCGGCTCAAAAAACACGCTCAGGAGTCAAATTTCCGAAATTTCAGACATTTTGAAAACAGCAGGGGGGTTTGGGCAAAATATGAACCATCGCTGTTTTCAGTAATTGGCATATTTTCGGTATAAAAAGTCGTAATTTGAAACTGAAAATATATGCAGAGAGTCAGAATTCGGCTCAGAAATCACGCTCAGGAGTCAAATTTCCGACATTTCAGACATTTTGAAAACTGCAGGGTGGTTTGGGCAAACTATGAGCCATCGACGTTTTCAGTAATTGGCATATTTTCGGTATAAAAAGTCGTATTTTGAAACAGAAATATGTGCAGAGAGTCAGAATTCGGCTCAAAAATCACGCTCAGGAGTCAAATTTTCGAAATTTCAGACATTTTGAAAACTGCAGGGGGGGTTTAGGCAAAATATGACCCATCGCTGTTTTCAGTAATTGGCATATTTTCGGTATAAAAAGTCGTAATTTGAAACTGAAAATAGGTGCAGAGAGTCAGAATTCGGCTCAAAAATCACGCTCAGGAGTCAAATTTCCGACATTTCAGACATTTTGAAAACTGCAGGGGGGTTTGGGCAAAATATGACCCATCGCCGTTTTCAGTAATTGGCGTTTTTCGGTATAAAAAGTCGTAATTTGAAACTAAAAATAGGTGCAGAGAGTCAGAATTCGGCTCCAAAATCACGCTCAGGATTCAAATTTTCGAAATTTCATACATTTTGAAAACTGCAGGGTGGTTTAGGCAAAATATGACCCATCGCCGTTTTCAGTAATTGGCATATTTTCGATATAAAAAGTCGTAATTTGAAACTGAAAATAGGTGCAGAGAGTCAGAATTCGGCTCAAAAATCACGCTCAGGAGTCAAATTTCCGACATTTTGAAAACTGCAGGGGGGTTTGGGCAAAATATGACCCATCGCCGTTTTCAGTAATTGGCATATTTTCGGTATAAAAAGTCGTAATTTAAAACTGAAAATAGGTGCAGAGAGTCAGAATTCGGCTGAAAAATCACGCTCAGGAGTAAAATTTCCGACATTGTATACATTTTGAAAACTGCAGGGGGGTTTGGGCGAAATATGACCCATCACTGTTTTCAGTAATTGGCATATTTTCGGTGTAAAAAGTCGTAATTTGAAACTGAAAATAAGTGCAGAGAGTCAGAATTCGGCTCAGAAATCACGCTCAGGAGTCAAATTTCAGACATTTCAGACATTTTGAAAACTGCAGGGGGATTTGGGCAAAATATGACCCATCGCTGTTTTCAGTAATTGGCATATTTTCGGTATAAAAATTCGTAATTTGAAACTGAAAAAAGGTGCAGAGAGTCAGAATTCGGCTCAAAAATCACGCTCAGGAGTCAAAATTTCGAAATTTCAGACATTTTTAAAACTGCAGTGGGGTTTGGTCAAAATATGACCCATCGCCGTTTTCAGTATTTGGCATTTTTTCGGTAAAAAAAGTCGTAATTTGAAACTGAAATTAGGTGCAGAGAGTCAGAATTCGGCTCAAAAATCATGCTCAGGAGTCAAATTTTCGAAATTTCAGACATTTTTAAAACTGCAGTAGGGTTTGGTCAAAATATGACCCATCGCCGTTTTCAGTATTTGGCATATTTTCGGTATAAAAAGTCGTAATTTGAAACTGAAAATAGGTGCAGAGAGTCAGAATTCGGCTCAAAAATCACGCTCAGGAGTCAAATTTCCGAAATTTCAGACATTTTGAAAACTGCAGGGGGGGTTTGGGCAAAATATGACCCATTGCCGTTTTCAGTAATTGGCATATTTTCGGTATAAAAAGTCGTAATTTGAAACTGAAAATAGGTGCAGAGAGTGAGAATTCGGCTCAAAAATCACGCTCAGGAGTCAAATTTCCGAAATTTCAGATATTTTGAAAACTGCAGGGGGGTTTGGGCAAAATATGACTCATCGTTATTTTCAGTAATTGGCATATTTTCGGTATAAAAAGTCGTAATTTGAAACTGAAAATAGGTGCAGAAAGTCAGAATTCGGCTCAGAAATCACGCTCAGGAGTCAAATTTCAGACATTTCAGACATTTTGAAAACTGCAGGGGGATTTGGGCAAAATATGACCCATGGCCGTTTTCAGTAATTGGCATATTTTCGGTATAAAAAGTCGTAATTTGAAACTGAAAATAAGTGCAGAGAGTCAGAATTCGGCTCAAAAATCACGCTCAGGAGTCAAATTTTCGAAATTTCAGACATTTTGAAAACTGCAGGGGGGGTTTGGGCAAAATATGACCCATCGCCGTTTTCAGTAATTGGCATTTTTTCGGTATAAAAAGTCGTAATTTGTAACTGAAAATAGGTGTAGAGAGTTAGAATTCGGCTCAAAAATCACGCTCAGGAGTCAAATTTTCGAAATTTCAGACATTTTGAAAACTGCAGGAGGGTTTGGGCAAAATATGACCCATCGCTGTTTTCAGTAATTGGCATATTTTCGGTATAAAAATTCGTAATTTGAAACTAAAAAAAGGTGCAGAGAGTCAGAATTCGGCTCAAAAATCACGCTCAGGAGTCAAAATTTCGAAATTTCAGACATTTTTAAAACTGCAGTGGGGTTTGGTCAAAATATGACCCATCGCCGTTTTCAGTATTTGGCATTTTTTCGGTATAAAAAGTCGTAATTTGAAACTGAAAATAGGTGCAGAGAGTCAGAATTCGGCTCAAAAATCACGCTCAGGAGTCCAATTTTCGAAATTTCAGACATTTTTAAAACTGCAGTAGGGTTTGGTCAAAATATGACCCATCGCCGGTTTCAGTATTTGGCATATTTTCGGTATAAAAAGTCGTAATTTGAAACTGAAAATAGGTGCAGAGAGTCAGAATTCAGCTCAAAAATCACGCTCAGGAGTCAAATTTCTGAAATTTCAGACATTTTGAAAACTGCAGAGGGGTTTGGGCAAAATATGACCCATCGCCGTTTTCAGTAATTGGCATATTTTCGGTATAAAAAGTAGTAATTTGAAACTGAAAATAGGTGCAGAGAGTGAGAATTCGGCTCAAAAATCACGCTCAGGAGTCAAATTTTCGAAATTTCAGACATTTTGAAAACTGTAGGGGGGTTTGGGCAAAATATGACCCATCGCCGTTTTCAGTAATTGGCATATTTTCGGTATAAAAAGTCGTAATTTGAAACTGAAAATATATGCAGAGAGTCAGAATTCGGCTCAGAAATCACGCTCAGGAGTCAAATTTCCGACATTTCAGACATTTTGAAAACTGCAGGGTGGTTTGGGCAAACTATGAGCCATCGACGTTTTCAGTAATTGGCATATTTTCGGTATAAAAAGTCGTATTTTGAAACAGAAATATGTGCAGAGAGTCAGAATTCGGCTCAAAAATCACGCTCAGGAGTCAAATTTTCGAAATTTCAGACATTTTGAAAACTGCAGGGGGGGTTTAGGCAAAATATGACCCATCGCTGTTTTCAGTAATTGGCATATTTTCGGTATAAAAAGATGTAATTTGAAACTGAAAATAGGTGCAGAGTCAGAATTCACCTCAAAAATCACGCTCAGGAGTCAAATTTTCGAAATTTCAGACATTTTGAAAACTGCAGGGAGGATTGGGCAAAATATGACCCATCGCGGTTTTCAGTAATTGGCATATTTTCGGTATAAAAAGTCGTAATTTGAAACTGAAAATAGGCGCAGAGAGTGAGAATTCGGCTCAAAAATCACGCTCAGGAGTCAAATTTTCGAAATTTCAGACATTTTGAAAACTGTAGGGGGGTTTGGGCAAAATATGACCCATCGCCATTTTCAGTAATCTGCATATTTTCGGTATAAAAAGTCGTAATTTGAAACTGAAAATAGGGGCAGAGAGTCAGAATTCGGCTCAAAAAACACGCTCAGGAGTCAAATTTCCGAAATTTCAGACATTTTGAAAACAGCAGGGGGGTTTGGGCAAAATATGAACCATCGCTGTTTTCAGTAATTGGCATATTTTCGGTATAAAAAGTCGTAATTTGAAACTGAAAATATATGCAGAGAGTCAGAATTCGGCTCAGAAATCACGCTCAGGAGTCAAATTTCCGACATTTCAGACATTTTGAAAACTGCAGGGTGGTTTGGGCAAACTATGAGCCATCGACGTTTTCAGTAATTGGCATATTTTCGGTATAAAAAGTCGTATTTTGAAACAGAAATATGTGCAGAGAGTCAGAATTCGGCTCAAAAATCACGCTCAGGAGTCAAATTTTCGAAATTTCAGACATTTTGAAAACTGCAGGGGGGGTTTAGGCAAAATATGACCCATCGCTGTTTTCAGTAATTGGCATATTTTCGGTATAAAAAGTCGTAATTTGAAACTGAAAATAGGTGCAGAGAGTCAGAATTCGGCTCAAAAATCACGCTCAGGAGTCAAATTTCCGACATTTCAGACATTTTGAAAACTGCAGGGGGGTTTGGGCAAAATATGACCCATCGCCGTTTTCAGTAATTGGCGTTTTTCGGTATAAAAAGTCGTAATTTGAAACTAAAAATAGGTGCAGAGAGTCAGAATTCGGCTCCAAAATCACGCTCAGGATTCAAATTTTCGAAATTTCATACATTTTGAAAACTGCAGGGTGGTTTAGGCAAAATATGACCCATCGCCGTTTTCAGTAATTGGCATATTTTCGATATAAAAAGTCGTAATTTGAAACTGAAAATAGGTGCAGAGAGTCAGAATTCGGCTCAAAAATCACGCTCAGGAGTCAAATTTCCGACATTTTGAAAACTGCAGGGGGGTTTGGGCAAAATATGACCCATCGCCGTTTTCAGTAATTGGCATATTTTCGGTATAAAAAGTCGTAATTTAAAACTGAAAATAGGTGCAGAGAGTCAGAATTCGGCTGAAAAATCACGCTCAGGAGTAAAATTTCCGACATTGTATACATTTTGAAAACTGCAGGGGGGTTTGGGCGAAATATGACCCATCACTGTTTTCAGTAATTGGCATATTTTCGGTGTAAAAAGTCGTAATTTGAAACTGAAAATAAGTGCAGAGAGTCAGAATTCGGCTCAGAAATCACGCTCAGGAGTCAAATTTCAGACATTTCAGACATTTTGAAAACTGCAGGGGGATTTGGGCAAAATATGACCCATCGCTGTTTTCAGTAATTGGCATATTTTCGGTATAAAAATTCGTAATTTGAAACTGAAAAAAGGTGCAGAGAGTCAGAATTCGGCTCAAAAATCACGCTCAGGAGTCAAAATTTCGAAATTTCAGACATTTTTAAAACTGCAGTGGGGTTTGGTCAAAATATGACCCATCGCCGTTTTCAGTATTTGGCATTTTTTCGGTAAAAAAAGTCGTAATTTGAAACTGAAATTAGGTGCAGAGAGTCAGAATTCGGCTCAAAAATCATGCTCAGGAGTCAAATTTTCGAAATTTCAGACATTTTTAAAACTGCAGTAGGGTTTGGTCAAAATATGACCCATCGCCGTTTTCAGTATTTGGCATATTTTCGGTATAAAAAGTCGTAATTTGAAACTGAAAATAGGTGCAGAGAGTCAGAATTCGGCTCAAAAATCACGCTCAGGAGTCAAATTTCCGAAATTTCAGACATTTTGAAAACTGCAGGGGGGGTTTGGGCAAAATATGACCCATTGCCGTTTTCAGTAATTGGCATATTTTCGGTATAAAAAGTCGTAATTTGAAACTGAAAATAGGTGCAGAGAGTGAGAATTCGGCTCAAAAATCACGCTCAGGAGTCAAATTTCCGAAATTTCAGATATTTTGAAAACTGCAGGGGGGTTTGGGCAAAATATGACTCATCGTTATTTTCAGTAATTGGCATATTTTCGGTATAAAAAGTCGTAATTTGAAACTGAAAATAGGTGCAGAAAGTCAGAATTCGGCTCAGAAATCACGCTCAGGAGTCAAATTTCAGACATTTCAGACATTTTGAAAACTGCAGGGGGATTTGGGCAAAATATGACCCATGGCCGTTTTCAGTAATTGGCATATTTTCGGTATAAAAAGTCGTAATTTGAAACTGAAAATAAGTGCAGAGAGTCAGAATTCGGCTCAAAAATCACGCTCAGGAGTCAAATTTTCGAAATTTCAGACATTTTGAAAACTGCAGGGGGGGTTTGGGCAAAATATGACCCATCGCCGTTTTCAGTAATTGGCATTTTTTCGGTATAAAAAGTCGTAATTTGTAACTGAAAATAGGTGTAGAGAGTTAGAATTCGGCTCAAAAATCACGCTCAGGAGTCAAATTTTCGAAATTTCAGACATTTTGAAAACTGCAGGAGGGTTTGGGCAAAATATGACCCATCGCTGTTTTCAGTAATTGGCATATTTTCGGTATAAAAATTCGTAATTTGAAACTAAAAAAAGGTGCAGAGAGTCAGAATTCGGCTCAAAAATCACGCTCAGGAGTCAAAATTTCGAAATTTCAGACATTTTTAAAACTGCAGTGGGGTTTGGTCAAAATATGACCCATCGCCGTTTTCAGTATTTGGCATTTTTTCGGTATAAAAAGTCGTAATTTGAAACTGAAAATAGGTGCAGAGAGTCAGAATTCGGCTCAAAAATCACGCTCAGGAGTCCAATTTTCGAAATTTCAGACATTTTTAAAACTGCAGTAGGGTTTGGTCAAAATATGACCCATCGCCGGTTTCAGTATTTGGCATATTTTCGGTATAAAAAGTCGTAATTTGAAACTGAAAATAGGTGCAGAGAGTCAGAATTCAGCTCAAAAATCACGCTCAGGAGTCAAATTTCTGAAATTTCAGACATTTTGAAAACTGCAGAGGGGTTTGGGCAAAATATGACCCATCGCCGTTTTCAGTAATTGGCATATTTTCGGTATAAAAAGTAGTAATTTGAAACTGAAAATAGGTGCAGAGAGTGAGAATTCGGCTCAAAAATCACGCTCAGGAGTCAAATTTTCGAAATTTCAGACATTTTGAAAACTGTAGGGGGGTTTGGGCAAAATATGACCCATCGCCGTTTTCAGTAATTGGCATATTTTCGGTATAAAAAGTCGTAATTTGAAACTGAAAATATATGCAGAGAGTCAGAATTCGGCTCAGAAATCACGCTCAGGAGTCAAATTTCCGACATTTCAGACATTTTGAAAACTGCAGGGTGGTTTGGGCAAACTATGAGCCATCGACGTTTTCAGTAATTGGCATATTTTCGGTATAAAAAGTCGTATTTTGAAACAGAAATATGTGCAGAGAGTCAGAATTCGGCTCAAAAATCACGCTCAGGAGTCAAATTTTCGAAATTTCAGACATTTTGAAAACTGCAGGGGGGGTTTAGGCAAAATATGACCCATCGCTGTTTTCAGTAATTGGCATATTTTCGGTATAAAAAGTCGTAATTTGAAACTGAAAATAGGTGCAGAGAGTCAGAATTCGGCTCAAAAATCACGCTCAGGAGTCAAATTTCCGACATTTCAGACATTTTGAAAACTGCAGGGGGGTTTGGGCAAAATATGACCCATCGCCGTTTTCAGTAATTGGCGTTTTTCGGTATAAAAAGTCGTAATTTGAAACTAAAAATAGGTGCAGAGAGTCAGAATTCGGCTCCAAAATCACGCTCAGGATTCAAATTTTCGAAATTTCATACATTTTGAAAACTGCAGGGTGGTTTAGGCAAAATATGACCCATCGCCGTTTTCAGTAATTGGCATATTTTCGGTATAAAAAGTCGTAATTTGAAACTGAAAATAGGTGCAGAGAGTCAGAATTCGGCTCAAAAATCACGCTCAGGAGTCAAATTTCCGACATTTTGAAAACTGCAGGGGGGTTTGGGCAAAATATGACCCATCGCCGTTTTCAGTAATTGGCATATTTTCGGTATAAAAAGTCGTAATTTAAAACTGAAAATAGGTGCAGAGAGTCAGAATTCGGCTGAAAAATCACGCTCAGGAGTAAAATTTCCGACATTGTATACATTTTGAAAACTGCAGGGGGGTTTGGGCGAAATATGACCCATCACTTTTTTCAGTAATTGGCATATTTTCGGTGTAAAAAGTCGTAATTTGAAACTGAAAATAAGTGCAGAGAGTCAGAATTCGGCTCAGAAATCACGCTCAGGAGTCAAATTTCAGACATTTCAGACATTTTGAAAACTGCAGGGGGATTTGGGCAAAATATGACCCATCGCTGTTTTCAGTAATTGGCATATTTTCGGTATAAAAATTCGTAATTTGAAACTGAAAAAAGGTGCAGAGAGTCAGAATTCGGCTCAAAAATCACGCTCAGGAGTCAAAATTTCGAAATTTCAGACATTTTTAAAACTGCAGTGGGGTTTGGTCAAAATATGACCCATCGCCGTTTTCAGTATTTGGCATTTTTTCGGTAAAAAAAGTCGTAATTTGAAACTGAAATTAGGTGCAGAGAGTCAGAATTCGGCTCAAAAATCATGCTCAGGAGTCAAATTTTCGAAATTTCAGACATTTTGAAAACTGCAGGGGGGGTTTGGGCAAAATATGGCCCATCGCCGTTTTCAGTAATTGGCATTTTTTCGGTATAAAAAGTCGTAATTTGTAACTGAAAATAGGTGTAGAGAGTTAGAATTCGGCTCAAAAATCACGCTCAGGAGTCAAATTTTCGAAATTTCAGACATTTTGAAAACTGCAGGAGGGTTTGGGCAAAATATGACCCATCGCTGTTTTCAGTAATTGGCATATTTTCGGTATAAAAATTCGTAATTTGAAACTAAAAAAAGGTGCAGAGAGTCAGAATTCGGCTCAAAAATCACGCTCAGGAGTCAAAATTTCGAAATTTCAGACATTTTTAAAACTGCAGTGGGGTTTGGTCAAAATATGACCCATCGCCGTTTTCAGTATTTGGCATTTTTTCGGTATAAAAAGTCGTAATTTGAAACTGAAAATAGGTGCAGAGAGTCAGAATTCGGCTCAAAAATCACGCTCAGGAGTCCAATTTTCGAAATTTCAGACATTTTTAAAACTGCAGTAGGGTTTGGTCAAAATATGACCCATCGCCGGTTTCAGTATTTGGCATATTTTCGGTATAAAAAGTCGTAATTTGAAACTGAAAATAGGTGCAGAGAGTCAGAATTCAGCTCAAAAATCACGCTCAGGAGTCAAATTTCTGAAATTTCAGACATTTTGAAAACTGCAGAGGGGTTTGGGCAAAATATGACCCATCGCCGTTTTCAGTAATTGGCATATTTTCGGTATAAAAAGTAGTAATTTGAAACTGAAAATAGGTGCAGAGAGTGAGAATTCGGCTCAAAAATCACGCTCAGGAGTCAAATTTTCGAAATTTCAGACATTTTGAAAACTGTAGGGGGGTTTGGGCAAAATATGACCCATCGCCGTTTTCAGTAATTGGCATATTTTCGGTATAAAAAGTCGTATTTTGAAACAGAAAATATGTGCAGAGAGTCAGAATTCGGCTCAAAAATCACGCTCAGGAGTCAAATTTTCGAAATTTCAGACATTTTGAAAACTGCAGGGGGGGTTTAGGCAAAATATGACCCATCGCTGGTTTCAGTAATTGGCATATTTTCGGTATAAAAAGTCGTAATTTGAAACTGAAAATAGGTGCAGAGAATCAGAATTCGGCTCAAAAATCACGCTCAGGAGTCAAATTTCCGACATTTCAGACATTTTGAAAACTGCAGGGGGGTTTGGGCAAAATATGACCCATCGCCGTTTTCAGTAATTGGCGTTTTTCGGTATAAAAAGTCGTAATTTGAAACTAAAAATAGGTGCAGAGAGTGAGAATTCGGCTCAAAAATCACGCTCAGGATTCAAATTTTCGAAATTTCAGACATTTTGAAAACTGCAGGGTGGTTTAGGCAAAATATGACCCATCGCCGTTTTCAGTAATTGGCATATTTTCGGTATAAAAAGTCGTAATTTGAAACTGAAAATAGGTGCAGAGAGTCAGAATTCGGCTCAAAAATCACGCTCAGGAGTCAAATTTCCGACATTTTGAAAACTGCAGGGGGGTTTGGGCAAAATATGACCCATCGCCGTTTTCAGTAATTGGCATATTTTCGGTATAAAAAGTCGTAATTTAAAACTGAAAATAGGTGCAGAGAGTCAGAATTCGGCTGAAAAATCACGCTCAGGAGTAAAATTTCCGACATTTTATACATTTTGAAAACTGCAGGGGGGTTTGGGCGAAATATGACCCATCACTGTTTTCAGTAATTGGCATATTTTCGGTGTAAAAAGTCGTAATTTGAAACTGAAAATAAGTGCAGAGAGTCAGAATTCGGCTCAGAAATCATGCTCAGGAGTCAAATTTCAGACATTTCAGACATTTTGAAAACTGCAGGGGGGTTTGGGCAAAATATGACCCATCGCCGTTTTCAGTAATTGGCATATTTTCGGTATAAAAAGTCGTAATTTGAAACTGAAAATAGGCGCAGAGAGTGAGAATTCGGCTCAAAAATCACGCTCAGGATTCAAATTTTCGAAATTTCAGACATTTTGAAAACTGTAGGGGGGTTTGGGCAAAATATGACCCATCGCCATTTTCAGTAATCTGCATATTTTCGGTATAAAAAGTCGTAATTTGAAACTGAAAATAGGTGCAGAGAGTCAGAATTCGGCTCAAAAAACACGCTCAGGAGTCAAATTTCCGAAATTTCAGACATTTTGAAAACAGCAGGGGGGTTTGTGCAAAATATGACCCATCGCTGTTTTCAGTAATTGGCATATTTTCGGTATAAAAAGTCGTAATTTGAAACTGAAAATATATGCAGAGAGTCAGAATTCGGCTCAGAAATCACGCTCAGGAGTCAAATTTCCGACATTTCAGACATTTTGAAAACTGCAGGGTGGTTTGGGCAAACTATGAGCCATCGACGTTTTCAGTAATTGGCATATTTTCGGTATAAAAAGTCGTATTTTGAAACAGAAATATGTGCAGAGAGTCAGAATTCGGCTCAAAAATCACGCTCAGGAGTCAAATTTTCGAAATTTCAGACATTTTGAAAACTGCAGGGGGGGTTTAGGCAAAATATGACCCATCGCTGTTTTCAGTAATTGGCATATTTTCGGTATAAAAAGTCGTAATTTGAAACTGAAAATAGGCGCAGAGAGTGAGAATTCGGCTCAAAAATCACGCTCAGGATTCAAATTTTCGAAATTTCAGACATTTTGAAAACTGTAGGGGGGTTTGGGCAAAATATGACCCATCGCCATTTTCAGTAATCTGCATATTTTCGGTATAAAAAGTCGTAATTTGAAACTGAAAATAGGTGCAGAGAGTCAGAATTCGGCTCAAAACCACGCTCAGGAGTCAAATTTCCGAAATTTCAGACATTTTGAAAACAGCAGGGGGGTTTGGGCAAAATATGACCCATCGCTGTTTTCAGTAATTGGCATATTTTCGGTATAAAAAGTCGTAATTTGAAACTGAAAATATATGCAGAGAGTCAGAATTCGGCTCAGAAATCACGCTCAGGAGTCAAATTTCCGACATTTCAGACATTTTGAAAACTGCAGGGTGGTTTGGGCTAACTATGAGCCATCGACGTTTTCAGTAATTGGCATATTTTCGGTATAAAAAGTCGTATTTTGAAACAGAAATATGTGCAGAGAGTCAGAATTCGGCTCAAAAATCACGCTCAGGAGTCAAATTTTCGAAATTTCAGACATTTTGAAAACTGCAGGGGGGGTTTAGGCAAAATATGACCCATCGCTGTTTTCAGTAATTGGCATATTTTCGGTATAAAAAGTCGTAATTTGAAACTGAAAATAGGTGCAGAGAGTCAGAATTCGGCTCAAAAATCACGCTCAGGAGTCAAATTTCCGACATTTCAGACATTTTGAAAACTGCAGGGGGGTTTGGGCAAAATATGACCCATCGCCGTTTTCAGTAATTGGCGTTTTTCGGTATAAAAAGTCGTAATTTGAAACTAAAAATAGGTGCAGAGAGTCAGAATTCGGCTCCAAAATCACGCTCAGGATTCAAATTTTCGAAATTTCAGACATTTTGAAAACTGCAGGGTGGTTTA
Organism: Procambarus clarkii; assembly: GCF_040958095.1. Lineage (NCBI taxonomy): Eukaryota > Metazoa > Arthropoda > Malacostraca > Decapoda > Cambaridae > Procambarus > Procambarus clarkii. The sequence goes on from NW_027189193.1 coordinate 739,150, forward strand.
GGCAAAATATGACCCATCGCCGTTTTCAGTAATTGGCATATTTTCGGTATAAAAAGTCGTAATTTGAAACTGAAAATAGGTGCAGAGAGTCAGAATTCGGCTCAAAAATCACGCTCAGGAGTCAAATTTCCGACATTTTGAAAACTGCAGGGGGGTTTGGGCAAAATATGACCCATCGCTGTTTTCAGTAATTGGCATATTTTCGGTATAAAAAGTCGTAATTTAAAACTGAAAATAGGTGCAGAGAGTCAGAATTCGGCTGAAAAATCACGCTCAGGAGTAAAATTTCCGACATTTTATACATTTTGAAAACTGCAGGGGGGTTTGGGCGAAATATGACCCATCACTGTTTTCAGCAATTGGCATATTTTCGGTGTAAAAAGTCGTAATTTGAAACTGAAAATAAGTGCAGAGAGTCAGAATTCGGCTCAGAAATCACGCTCAGGAGTCAAATTTCAGACATTTCAGACATTTTGAAAACTGCAGGGGGATTTGGGCAAAATATGACCCATCGCTGTTTTCAGTAATTGGCATATTTTCGGTATAAAAATTCGTAATTTGAAACTGAAAAAAGGTGCAGAGAGTCAGAATTCGGCTCAAAAATCACGCTCAGGAGTCAAAATTTCGAAATTTCAGACATTTTTAAAACTGCAGTGGGGTTTGGTCAAAATATGACCCATCGCCGTTTTCAGTATTTGGCATTTTTTCGGTAAAAAAAAGTCGTAATTTGAAACTGAAATTAGGTGCAGAGAGTCAGAATTCGGCTCAAAAATCATGCTCAGGAGTCAAATTTTCGAAATTTCAGACATTTTTAAAACTGCAGTAGGGTTTGGTCAAAATATGACCCATCGCCGTTTTCAGTATTTGGCATATTTTCGGTAAAAAAAGTCGTAATTTGAAACTGAAAATAGGTGCAGAGAGTCAGAATTCGGCTCAAAAATCACGCTCAGGAGTCAAATTTCCGAAATTTCAGACATTTTGAAAACTGCAGGGGGGGTTTGGGCAAAATATGACCCATTGCCGTTTTCAGTAATTGGCATATTTTCGGTATAAAAAGTCGTAATTTGAAACTGAAAATAGGTGCAGAGAGTGAGAATTCGGCTCAAAAATCACGCTCAGGAGTCAAATTTTCGAAATTTCAGACATTTTGAAAACTGCAGGGGGGTTTGGGCAAAATATGACCCATCGCCATTTTCAGTAATTGGCATATTTTCGGTATAAAAAGTCGTAATTTGAAACTGAAAATAGGTGCAGAGAGTCAGAATTCGGCTCAAAAAACACGCTCAGGAGTCAAATTTCCGAAATTTCAGACATTTTGAAAACAGCAGGGGGGTTTGGGCAAAATATGACCCATCGCTGTTTTCAGTAATTGGCATATTTTCGGTATAAAAAGTCGTAATTTGAAACTGAAAATATATGCAGAGTCAGAATTCGGCTCAGAAATCACGCTCAGGAGTCAAATTTCCGACATTTCAGACATTTTGAAAACTGCAGGGGGGTTTGGGCAAACTATGAGCCATCGACGTTTTCAGTAATTGGCATATTTTCGGTATAAAATTCGTAATTTGAAACTGAAAATAGGTGCAGAGAGTCAGAATTCGGCTCAAAAATCACGCTCAGGAGTAAAATTTCCGACATTTTAGACATTTTGAAAACTGCAGGGGGGTTTGGGCAAAATATGACCCATCACTGTTTTCAGTAATTGGCATATTTTCGGTGTAAAAAGTCGTAATTTGAAACTGAAAATAAGTGCAGAGAGTCAGAATTCGGCTCAGAAATCACGCTCAGGAGTCAAATTTCAGACATTTCAGACATTTTGAAATCTGCAGGGGGGTTTGGGCAAAATATGACCCATTGCCGTTTTCAGTAATTGGCATATTTTCGGTATAAAAAGTCGTAATTTGAAACTGAAAATAGGTGCAGAGTCAGAATTCACCTCAAAAATCACGCTCAGGAGTCAAATTTTCGAAATTTCAGACATTTTGAAAACTGCAGGGAGGATTGGGCAAAATTTGACCCATCACCGTTTTCAGTAATTGGCATATTTTCGGTATAAAAAGTCGTAATTTGAAACTGAAAAAAGGTGCAGAAAGTCAGAATTCGGCTCAGAAATCACGCTCAGGAGTCAAATTTCAGACATTTCAGACATTTTGAAACATGCAGGGGGGTTTGGGCAAAATATGACCCATCGCCGTTTTCAGTAATTGGCATATTTTCGGTATAAAAAGTCGTAATTTGTAACTGAACATAGGTGCAGAGATTTAGAATTCGGCTCAAAAATCACGCTCAGGAGTCAAATTTCCGACATTTTGAAAACTGCAGGGGGGTTTGGGCAAAATATGACCCATCGCCGTTTTCAGTAATTGGCATATTTTCGGTATAAAAAGTCGTAATTTGTAACTGAAAATAGGTGCAGAGAGTTAGAATTCGGCTCAAAAATCACGCTCAGGAGTCAAATCTCCGAAATTTCAGACATTTTGAAAACTGCAGGGGGATTTGGGCAAAATATGACCCATCGCTGTTTTCAGTAATTGGCATATTTTCGGTATAAAAATTCGTAATTTGAAACTGAAAAAAGGTGCAGAGAGTCAGAATTCGGCTCAAAAATCACGCTCAGGAGTCAAAATTTCGAAATTTCAGACATTTTTAAAACTGCAGTGGGGTTTGGTCAAAATATGACCCATCGCCGTTTTCAGTATTTGGCATTTTTTCGGTAAAAAAAAGTCGTAATTTGAAACTGAAATTAGGTGCAGAGAGTCAGAATTCGGCTCAAAAATCATGCTCAGGAGTCAAATTTTCGAAATTTCAGACATTTTTAAAACTGCAGTAGGGTTTGGTCAAAATATGACCCATCGCCGTTTTCAGTATTTGGCATATTTTCGGTAAAAAAAGTCGTAATTTGAAACTGAAAATAGGTGCAGAGAGTCAGAATTCGGCTCAAAAATCACGCTCAGGAGTCAAATTTCCGAAATTTCAGACATTTTGAAAACTGCAGGGGGGGTTTGGGCAAAATATGACCCATTGCCGTTTTCAGTAATTGGCATATTTTCGGTATAAAAAGTCGTAATTTGAAACTGAAAATAGGTGCAGAGAGTGAGAATTCGGCTCAAAAATCACGCTCAGGAGTCAAATTTTCGAAATTTCAGACATTTTGAAAACTGCAGGGGGGTTTGGGCAAAATATGACCCATCGCCATTTTCAGTAATTGGCATATTTTCGGTATAAAAAGTCGTAATTTGAAACTGAAAATAGGTGCAGAGAGTCAGAATTCGGCTCAAAAAACACGCTCAGGAGTCAAATTTCCGAAATTTCAGACATTTTGAAAACAGCAGGGGGGTTTGGGCAAAATATGACCCATCGCTGTTTTCAGTAATTGGCATATTTTCGGTATAAAAAGTCGTAATTTGAAACTGAAAATATATGCAGAGTCAGAATTCGGCTCAGAAATCACGCTCAGGAGTCAAATTTCCGACATTTCAGACATTTTGAAAACTGCAGGGGGGTTTGGGCAAACTATGAGCCATCGACGTTTTCAGTAATTGGCATATTTTCGGTATAAAATTCGTAATTTGAAACTGAAAATAGGTGCAGAGAGTCAGAATTCGGCTCAAAAATCACGCTCAGGAGTAAAATTTCCGACATTTTAGACATTTTGAAAACTGCAGGGGGGTTTGGGCAAAATATGACCCATCACTGTTTTCAGTAATTGGCATATTTTCGGTGTAAAAAGTCGTAATTTGAAACTGAAAATAAGTGCAGAGAGTCAGAATTCGGCTCAGAAATCACGCTCAGGAGTCAAATTTCAGACATTTCAGACATTTTGAAATCTGAAGGGGGGTTTGGGCAAAATATGACCCATTGCCGTTTTCAGTAATTGGCATATTTTCGGTATAAAAAGTCGTAATTTGAAACTGAAAATAGGTGCAGAGTCAGAATTCACCTCAAAAATCACGCTCAGGAGTCAAATTTTCGAAATTTCAGACATTTTGAAAACTGCAGGGAGGATTGGGCAAAATTTGACCCATCACCGTTTTCAGTAATTGGCATATTTTCGGTATAAAAAGTCGTAATTTGAAACTGAAAAAAGGTGCAGAAAGTCAGAATTCGGCTCAGAAATCACGCTCAGGAGTCAAATTTCAGACATTTCAGACATTTTGAAACATGCAGGGGGGTTTGGGCAAAATATGACCCATCGCCGTTTTCAGTAATTGGCATATTTTCGGTATAAAAAGTCGTAATTTGTAACTGAACATAGGTGCAGAGATTTAGAATTCGGCTCAAAAATCACGCTCAGGAGTCAAATTTCCGACATTTTGAAAACTGCAGGGGGGTTTGGGCAAAATATGACCCATCACCGTTTTCAGTAATTAGCATATTTTCGGTATAAAAAGTCGTAATTTGTAACTGAAAATAGGTGCAGAGAGTTAGAATTCGGCTCAAAAATCACGCTCAGGAGTCAAATCTCCGAAATTTCAGACATTTTGAAAACTGCAGGGGGGTTTGGGCAAAATATGACCCATCGCTGTTTTCAGTAATTAGCATATTTTCGGTATAAAAATTCGTAATTTGAAACTGAAAAAAGGTGCAGAGAGTCAGAATTCGGCTCAAAAATCACGCTCAGGAGTCAAAATTTCGAAATTTCAGACATTTTTATAACTACAGTGGGGTTTGGTCAAAATATGACCCATCGCCGTTTTCAGTATTTGGCATTTTTTCGGTAAAAAAAGTCGTAATTTGAAACTGAAATTAGGTGCAGAGAGTCAGAATTCGGCTCAAAAATCATGCTCAGGAGTCAAATTTTCGAAATTTCAGACATTTTTAAAACTGCAGTAGGGTTTGGTCAAAATATGACCCATCGCCGTTTTCAGTATTTGGCATATTTTCGGTATAAAAAGTCGTAATTTGAAACTGAAAATAGGTGCAGAGAGTCAGAATTCGGCTCAAAAATCACGCTCAGGAGTCAAATTTCCGAAATTTCAGACATTTTGAAAACTGCAGGGGGGGTTTGGGCAAAATATGACCCATTGCCGTTTTCAGTAATTGGCATATTTTCGGTATAAAAAGTCGTAATTTGAAACTGAAAATAGGTGCAGAGAGTGAGAATTCGGCTCAAAAATCACGCTCAGGAGTCAAATTTTCGAAATTTCAGACATTTTGAAAACTGCAGGGGGGTTTGGGCAAAATATGACCCATCGCCATTTTCAGTAATTGGCATATTTTCGGTATAAAAAGTCGTAATTTGAAACTGAAAATAGGTGCAGAGAGTCAGAATTCGGCTCAAAAAACACGCTCAGGAGTCAAATTTCCGAAATTTCAGACATTTTGAAAACAGCAGGGGGGTTTGGGCAAAATATGACCCATCGCTGTTTTCAGTAATTGGCATATTTTCGGTATAAAAAGTCGTAATTTGAAACTGAAAATATATGCAGAGTCAGAATTCGGCTCAGAAATCACGCTCAGGAGTCAAATTTCCGACATTTCAGACATTTTGAAAACTGCAGGGGGGTTTGGGCAAACTATGAGCCATCGACGTTTTCAGTAATTGGCATATTTTCGGTATAAAAAGTCGTATTTTGAAACATAAAATAGGTGCAGAGAGTCAGAATTCGGCTCAGAAATCACGCTCAGGAGTCAAATTTCAGACATTTCAGACATTTTGAAAACTGCAGGGGGGTTTGGGCAAAATATGACCCATCGCCGTTTTCAGTAATTGGCATATTTTCGGTATAAAAAGTCGTAATTTGTAACTGAACATAGGTGCAGAGAGTTAGAATTCGGCTCAAAAATCACGCTCAGGAGTCAAATTTCCGAAATTTCAGACATTTTGAAAACTGCAGGGGGGTTTGGGCAAAATATGACCCATCGCTGTTTTCAGTAATTGGCATATTTTCGGTATAAAAAGTCGTAATTTGAAACTGAAAATATATGCAGAGTCAGAATTCGGCTCAGAAATCACGCTCAGGAGTCAAATTTCCGACATTTCAGTCATTTTGAAAACTGCAGGGGGGTTTGGGCAAACTATGAGCCATCGACGTTTTCAGTAATTGGCATATTTTCGGTATAAAATTCGTAATTTGAAACTGAAAATAGGTGCAGAGAGTCAGAATTCGGCTCAAAAATCACGCTCAGGAGTAAAATTTCCGACATTTTAGACATTTTGAAAACTGCAGGGGGGTTTGGGCAAAATATGACCCATCACTGTTTTCAGTAATTGGCATATTTTCGGTGTAAAAAGTCGTAATTTGAAACTGAAAATAAGTGCAGAGAGTCAGAATTCGGCTCAGAAATCACGCTCAGGAGTCAAATTTCAGACATTTCAGACATTTTGAAATCTGCAGGGGGGTTTGGGCAAAATATGACCCATTGCCGTTTTCAGTAATTGGCATATTTTCGGTATAAAAAGTCGTAATTTGAAACTGAAAATAGGTGCAGAGTCAGAATTCACCTCAAAAATCACGCTCAGGAGTCAAATTTTCGAAATTTCAGACATTTTGAAAACTGCAGGGAGGATTGGGCAAAATTTGACCCATCACCGTTTTCAGTATTTGGCATATTTTCGGTATAAAAAGTCGTAATTTGAAACTGAAAAAAGGTGCAGAAAGTCAGAATTCGGCTCAGAAATCACGCTCAGGAGTCAAATTTCAGACATTTCAGACATTTTGAAACATGCAGGGGGGTTTGGGCAAAATATGACCCATCGCCGTTTTCAGTAATTGGCATATTTTCGGTATAAAAAGTCGTAATTTGTAACTGAACATAGGTGCAGAGAGTTAGAATTCGGCTCAAAAATCACGCTCAGGAGTCAAATTTCCGACATTTTGAAAACTGCAGGGGGGTTTGGGCAAAATATGACCCATCACCGTTTTCAGTAATTAGCATATTTTCGGTATAAAAAGTCGTAATTTGTAACTGAAAATAGGTGCAGAGAGTTAGAATTCGGCTCAAAAATCACGCTCAGGAGTCAAATCTCCGAAATTTCAGACATTTTGAAAACTGCAGGGGGGTTTGGGCAAAATATGACCCATCGCTGTTTTCAGTAATTGGCATATTTTCGGTATAAAAATTCGTAATTTGAAACTGAAAAAAGGTGCAGAGAGTCAGAATTCGGCTCAAAAATCACGCTCAGGAGTCAAAATTTCGAAATTTCAGACATTTTTAAAACTACAGTGGGGTTTGGTCAAAATATGACCCATCGCCGTTTTCAGTATTTGGCATTTTTTCGGTAAAAAAAGTCGTAATTTGAAACTGAAATTAGGTGCAGAGAGTCAGAATTCGGCTCAAAAATCATGCTCAGGAGTCAAATTTCCGAAATTTCAGACATTTTGAAAACTGCAGGGGGGTTTGGGCAAAATATGACCCATCGCTGTTTTCAGTAATTGGCATATTTTCGGTATAAAAATTCGTAATTTGAAACTGAAAATAGGTGCACAGAGTGAGAATTCGGCTCAAAAATCACGCTCAGGAGTCAAATTTTCGAAATTTCAGACATTTTGAAAACTGCAGGGGGGTTTGGGCAAAATATGACCCATCACCATTTTCAGTAATTGGCATATTTTCGGTATAAAAAGTCGTAATTTGAAACTGAAAATTGGTGCAGAGAGTCAGAATTCGGCTCAAAAAACACGCTCAGGAGTCATATTTCCGAAATTTCAGACATTTTGAAAACAGCAGGGGGGTTTCGGCAAAATATGACCCATCGCTGTTTTCAGTAATTGGCATATTTTCGGTATAAAAAGTCGTAATTTGAAACTGAAAATATATGCAGAGAGTCAGAATTCGGCTCAGAAATCACGCTCAGGAGTCAAATTTCCGACATTTCAGACATTTTGAACACTGCAGGGGGGTTTGGGCAAACTATGAGCCATCGACGTTTTCAGTAATTGGCATATTTTCGGTATAAAAAGTCGTATTTTGAAACAGAAAATAGGTGCAGAGAGTCAGAATTCGGCTCAGAAATCACGCTCAGGAGTCAAATTTCAGACATTTCAGACATTTTGAAAACTGCAGGGGGGTTTGGGCAAAATATGACCCATCGTCGTTTTCAGTAATTGGCATATTTTCGGTATAAAAAGTCGTAATTTGTAACTGAAAATAGGTGCAGAGAGTTAGAATTCGGCTCAAAAATCACGCTCAGGAGTCAAATCTCCGAAATTTCAGACATTTTGAAAACTGCAGGGGGGTTTGGACAAAATATGACCCATCGCTGTTTTCAGTAATTGGCATATTTTCGGTATAAAAATTCGTAATTTGAAACTGAAAAAAGGTGCAGAGTGTCAGAATTCGGCTCAAAAATCACGCTCAGGAGTCAAAATTTCGAAATTTCAGACATTTTTAAAACTGCAGTGGGGTTTGGTCAAAATATAACCCATCGCCGTTTTCAGTATTTGGCATTTTTTCGGTATAAAAAGTCGTAATTTGAAACTGAAATTAGGTGCAGAGAGTCAGAATTCGGCTAAAAAATCACGCTTAGGAGTCAAATTTTCGAAATTTCAGACATTTTTAAAACTGCAGTAGGGTTTGGTCAAAATATGACCCATCGCCGTTTTCAGTATTTGGCATATTTTCGGTATAAAAAGTCGTAATTTGAAACTGAAAATAGGTGCAGAGAGTCAGAATTCGGCTCAAAAATCACGCTCAGGAGTCAAATTTCCGAAATTTCAGACATTTTGAAAACTGCAGGGGGGGGGGTTTGGGCAAAATATGACCCATTGCCGTTTTCAGTAATTGGCATATTTTCGGTATAAAAAGTCGTAATTTGAAACTGAAAATAGGTGCAGAGAGTGAGAATTCGGCTCAAAAATCACGCTCAGGAGTAAAATTTTCGAAATTTCAGACATTTTGAAAACTGCAGGGGGGTTTGGGCAAAATATGACCCATCGCCACTTTCAGTAATTGGCATATTTTCGGTATAAAAAGTCGCAATTTGAAACTGAAAATATATGCAGAGAGTCAGAATTCGGCTCAGAAATCACGCTCAGGAGTCAAATTTCCGACATTTCAGACATTTTGAAAACTGCAGGGGGGTTTGGGCAAACTATGAGCCATCGACGTTTTCAGTAATTGGCATATTTTCGGTATAAAAAGTCGTATTTTGAAACAGAAAATAGGTGCAGAGAGTCAGAATTCGGCTCAGAAATCACGCTCAGGAGTCAAATTTCAGACATTTCAGACATTTTGAAAACTGCAGGGGGGTTTGGGCAAAATATGACCCATCGCTGTTTTCAGTAATTGGCATATTTTCGGTATAAAAGTTCGTAATTTGAAACTGAAAAAAGGTGCAGAGAGTCAGAATTCGGCTCAAAAATCACGCTCAGGAGTCAAAATTTCGAAATTTCAGACATTTTTAAAACTGCAGTGGGGTTTGGTCAAAATATGACCCATCGCCGTTTTCAGTATTTGGCATTTTTTCGGTAAAAAAAGTCGTAATTTGAAACTGAAATTAGGTGCAGAGAGTCAGAATTCGGCTCAAAAATCACGCTCAGGAGTCAAATTTTCGAAATTTCAGACATTTTTAAAACTGCAGTAGGGTTTGGTCAAAATATGACCCATCGCCGTTTTCAGTATTTGGCATATTTTCGGTATAAAAAGTCGTAATTTGAAACTGAAAATAGGTGCAGAGAGTCAGAATTCGGCTCAAAAATCACGCTCAGGAGTCAAATTTCCGAAATTTCAGACATTTTAAAAACTGCAGGGGGGTTTGGGCAAAATATGACCCATCGCTGTTTTCAGTAATTGGCATATTTTCGGTATAAAAATTCGTAATTTGAAACTGAAAATAGGTGCACAGAGTGAGAATTCGGCTCAAAAATCACGCTCAGGAGTCAAATTTTCGAAATTTCAGACATTTTGAAAACTGCAGGGGGGTTTGGGCAAAATATGACCCATCGCCATTTTCAGTAATTGGCATATTTTCGGTATAAAAATCGTAATTTGAAACTGAAAATAGGTGCAGAGAGTCAGAATTCGGCTCAAAAAACACGCTCAGGAGTCAAATTTCCGAAATTTCAGACATTTTGAAAACAGCAGGGGGGTTTGGGCAAAATATGACCCATCGCTGTTTTCAGTAATTGGCATATTTTCGGTATAAAAAGTCGTAATTTGAAACTGAAAATATATGCAGAGAGTCAGAATTCGGCTCAGAAATCACGCTCAGGAGTCAAATTTCCGACATTTCAGACATTTTGAAAACTGCAGGGGGGTTTGGGCAAACTATGAGCCATCGACGTTTTCAGTAATTGGCATATTTTCGGTATAAAAAGTCGTATTTTGAAACAGAAAATAGGTGCAGAGAGTCAGAATTCGGCTCAGAAATCACGCTCAGGAGTCAAATTTCAGACATTTCAGACATTTTGAAAACTGCAGGGGGGTTTGGGCAAAATATGACCCATCGCCGTTTTCAGTAATTGGCATATTTTCGGTATAAAAAGTCGTAATTTGTAACTGAAAATAGGTGCAGAGAGTTAGAATTCGGCTCAAAAATCACGCTCAGGAGTCAAATCTCCGAAATTTCAGACATTTTGAAAACTGCAGGGGGGTTTGGGCAAAATATGACCCATCGCTGTTTTCAGTAATTGGCATATTTTCGGTATAAAAATTCGTAATTTGAAACTGAAAAAAGGTGCAGAGAGTCAGAATTCGGCTCAAAAATCACGCTCAGGAGTCAAAATTTCGAAATTTCAGACATTTTTAAAACTGCAGTGGGGTTTGGTCAAAATATGACCCATCGCCGTTTTCAGTATTTGGCATTTTTTCGGTATAAAAAGTCGTAATTTGAAACTGAAATTAGGTGCAGAGAGTCAGAATTCGGCTCAAAAATCACGCTCAGGAGTCAAATTTTCGAAATTTCAGACATTTTTAAAACTGCAGTAGGGTTTGGTCAAAATATGACCCATCGCCGTTTTCAGTATTTGGCATATTTTCGGTATAAAAAGTCGTAATTTGAAACTGAAAATAGGTGCAGAGAGTCAGAATTCGGCTCAAAAATCACGCTCAGGAGTCAAATTTCCGAAATTTCAGACATTTTGAAAACTGCAGGGGGGGTTTGGGCAAAATATGACCCATTGCCGTTTTCAGTAATTGGCATATTTTCGGTATAAAAAGTCGTAATTTGAAACTGAAAATAGGTGCAGAGAGTGAGAATTCGGCTCAAAAATCACGCTCAGGAGTCAAATTTTCGAAATTTCAGACATTTTGAAAACTGCAGGGGGGTTTGGGCAAAATATGACCCATCGCCATTTTCAGTAATTGGCATATTTTCGGTATAAAAAGTCGCAATTTGAAACTGAAAATATATGCAGAGAGTCAGAATTCGGCTCAGAAATCACGCTCAGGAGTCAAATTTCCGACATTTCAGACATTTTGAAAACTGCAAGGGGGTTTGGGCAAACTATGAGCCATCGACGTTTTCAGTAATTGGCATATTTTCGGTATAAAAAGTCGTATTTTGAAACAGAAAATAGGTGCAGAGAGTCAGAATTCGGCTCAGAAATCACGCTCAGGAGTCAAATTTCAGACATTTCAGACATTTTGAAAACTGCAGGGGGGTTTGGGCAAAATATGACCCATCGCTGTTTTCAGTAATTGGCATATTTTCGGTATACAAATTCGTAATTTGAAACTGAAAAAAGGTGCAGAGAGTCAGAATTCGGCTCAAAAATCACGCTCAGGAGTCAAATTTTCGAAATTTCAGACATTTTTAAAACTGCAGTGGGGTTTGGTCAAAATATGACCCATCGCCGTTTTCAGTATTTGGCATTTTTTCGGTATAAAAAGTCGTAATTTGAAACTGAAAATAGGTGCAGAGAGTCAGAATTCGGCTCAAAAATCACGCTCAGGAGTCAAATTTCCGAAATTTTAGACATTTTGAAAACTGCAGGGGGGGTTTGGGCAAAATATGACCCATTGCCGTTTTCAGTAATTGGCATATTTTCGGTATAAAAAGTCGTAATTTGAAACTGAAAATAGGTGCAGAGAGTGAGAATTCGGCTCAAAAATCACGCTCAGGAGTCAAATTTTCGAAATTTCAGACATTTTGAAAACTGCAGGGGGGTTTGGGCAAAATATGACCCATCGCCATTTTCAGTAATTGGCATATTTTCGGTATAAAAAGTCGTAATTTGAAACTGAACTTAGGTGCAGAGAGTCAGAATTCGGCTCAGAAATCACGCTCAGGAGTCAAATTTCCGAAATTTCAGACATTTTGGAAACAGCAGGAGGGTTTGGGCAAAATATGACCCATCGCTGTTTTCAGTAATTGGCATATTTTCGGTATAAAAAGTCGTAATTTGAAACTGAAAATATATGCAGAGAGTCAGAATTCGGCTCAGAAATCACGCTCAGGAGTCAAATTTCCGACATTTCAGACATTTTGAAAACTGCAGGGGGGTTTGGGCAAACTATGAGCCATCGACGTTTTCAGTAATTGGCATATTTTCGGTATAAAAAGTCGTATTTTGAAACAGAAAATAGGTGCAGAGAGTCAGAATTCGGCTCAAAAATCACGCTCAGGAGTCAAATTTCAGACATTTCAGACATTTTGAAAACTGCAGGGGGGTTTGGGCAAAATATGACCCATCGCCGTTTTCAGTAATTGGCATATTTTCGGTATAAAAAGTCGTAATTTGTAACTGAACATAGGTGCAGAGAGTTAGAATTCGGCTCAAAAATCACGCTCAGGAGTCAAATTTCCGAAATTTCAGACATTTTGAAAACTGCAGGGGGGTTTGGGCAAAATATGACCCATCGCGGTTTTCAGTAATTGGCATATTTTCGGTATAAAAATTCGTAATTTGAAACTGAAAAAAGGTGCAGAGAGTCAGAATTCGGCTAAAAAATCACGCTCAGGAGTCAAAATTTCGAAATTTCAGACATTTTTAAAACTGCAGTGGGGTTTGGTCAAAATATGACCCATCGCCGTTTTCAGTATTTGGCATATTTTCGGTATAAAAAGTCGTAATTTGAAACTGAAAATAGGTGCAGAGAGTCAGAATTCGGCTCAAAAATCACGCTCAGGAGTCAAATTTCCGAAATTTCAGACATTTTGAAAACTGCAGGGGGGTTTGGGCAAAATATGACCCATCGCCGTTTTCAGTAATTGGCATATTTTCGGTATAAAAAGTCGTAATTTGAAACTGCAAATAAGTGCAGAGAGTCAGAATTCACCTCAAAAATCACGCTCAGGAGTCAAATTTTCGAAATTTCAGACATTTTGAAAACTGCAGGGGGGTTTGGGCAAAATATGACCCATCGCCGTTTTCAGTAATTGGCATATTTTCGGTATAAAAAGTCGTAATTTGAAACTGAAAATAGGTGCAGAGAGTTAGAATTCGGCTCAAAAATCACGCTCAGGAGTCAAAATTCCGACATTTCAGACATTTTGAAAACTGCAGGGGGGTTTGGGCAAAATATGACCCATCGCTGTTTTCAGTAATTGGCATATTTTCGGTATAAAAATTCGTAATTTGAAACTGAAAAAAGGTGCAGAGAGTCAGAATTCGGCTCAAAAATCACGCTCAGGAGTCAAAATTTCGAAATTTCAGACATTTTTAAAACTGCAGTGGGGTTTGGTCAAAATATGACCCATCGCCGTTTTCAGTATTTGGCATTTTTTCGGTATAAAAAGTCGTAATTTGAAACTGAAAATAGGTGCAGAGAGTCAGAATTCGGCTCAAAAATCACGCTCAGGAGTCAAATTTTCGAAATTTCAGACATTTTTAAAACTGAAGTAGGGTTTGGTCAAAATATGACCCATCGCCGTTTTCAGTATTTGGCATATTTTCGGTATAAAAAGTCGTAATTTGAAACTGAAAATAGGTGCAGAGAGTCAGAATTCGGCTCAAAAATCACGCTCAGGAGTCAAATTTCCGAAATTTCAGACATTTTGAAAACTGCAGGGGGGGTTTGGGCAAAATATGACCCATCGCCGTTTTCAGTAATTGGCATATTTTCGGTATAAAAAGTCGTAATTTGAAACTGAAAATAGGTGCAGAGAGTGAGAATTCGGCTCAAAAATCACGCTCAGGAGTCAAATTTTCGAAATTTCAGACATTTGGAAAACTGCAGGGGGGTTTGGGCAAAATATGACCCATCGCCATTTTCAGTAATTGGCATATTTTCGGTATAAAAAGTCGTAATTTGAAACTGAAAATAGGTGCAGAGAGTCAGAATTCGGCTCAAAAAACAGGCTCAGGAGTCAAATTTCCGAAATTTCAGACATTTTGAAAACAGCAGGGGGGGTTTGGGCAAAATATGACCCATCGCTGTTTTCAGTAATTGGCATATTTTCGGTATAAAAAGTCGTAATTTGAAACTAAAAATATATGCAGAGAGTCAGAATTCGGCTCAGAAATCACGCTCAGGAGTCAAATTTCCGACATTTCAGACATTTTGAAAACTGCAGGGGGGTTTGGGCAAACTATGAGCCATCGACGTTTTCAGTAATTGGCATATTTTCGGTATAAAAAGTCGTATTTTGAAACAGAAAATAGGTGCAGAGAGTCAGAATTCGGCTCAGAAATCACGCTCAGGAGTCAAATTTCAGACATTTCAGACATTTTGAAAACTGCAGGGGGGTTTGGGCAAACTATGAGCCATCGACGTTTTCAGTAATTGGCATATTTTCGGTATAAAAAGTCGTAATTTGAAACTGAAAATAGGTGCAGAGAGTCAGAATTCGGCTCAAAAATCACGCTCAGGAGTCAAATTTCCGACATTTTGAAAACTGCAGGGGGGTTTGGGCAAAATATGACCCATCACCGTTTTCAGTAATTGGCATATTTTCGGTATAAAAAGTCGTAATTTGAAACTGAAAATAGGTGCAGAGAGTCAGAATTCGGCTCAAAAATCACGCTCAGGAGTCAAATTTCCGACATTTTAGACATTTTGAAAACTGCAGGGGGGTTTGGGCAAAGTATGTCCCATCGCCGTTTTCAGTAATTGGCATATTTTCGGTGTAAAAAGTCGAAATTTGAAACTGAAAATAAGTGCAGAGAGTCAGAATTCGGCTCAAAAATCACGCTCAGGAGTCAAATTTCAGACATTTCAGACACTTTGAAAACTGCAGGGGGATTTGGGCAAAATATGAACCATCGCCGTTTTCAGTAATTGGCATATTTTCGGTATATAAAGTCGTAATTTGAAACTGAAAATCAGTGCAGAGAGTCAGAATTCACCTCAAAAATCACGCTCAGGAGTCAAATTTTCGAAATTTCAGACATTTTGAAAACTGCAGGGGGGTTTGGGCAAAATATGACCCATCGCCGTTTTCAGTAATTGGCATATTTTCGGTATAAAAAGTCGTAATTTGTAACTGAAGATAGGTGCAGAGAGTTAGAATTCGGCTCAAAAATCACGCTCAGGAGTCAAATTTCCGAAATTTCAGACATTTTGAAAACTGCAGGGGAGTTTGGGCAAAATATGACCCATCGCTATTTTCAGTAATTGGCATATTTTCGGTATAAAAATTCGTAATTTGAAACTGAAAAAAAGGTGCAGAGAGTCAGAATTCGGCTAAAAAATCACGCTCAGGAGTCAAAATTTCGAAATTTCAGACATTTTTAAAACTGCAGTGGGGTTTGGTCAAAATTTGACCCATCGCCGTTTTCAGTATTTGGCATATTTTCGGTATAAAAATTCGTAATTTGAAACTGAAAATAGGTGCACAGAGTGAGAATTCGGCTCAAAAATCACGCTCAGGAGTCAAATTTTCGAAATTTCAGACATTTTGAAAACTGCAGTGGGGTTTGGGCAAAATATGACCCATCGCCATTTTCAGTAAGTGGCATATTTTCGGTATAAAAAGTCGTAATTTGAAACTGAAAATAGGTGCAGAGAGTCAGAATTCGGCTCAAAAAACACGCTAGGAGTCATATTTCCGAAATTTCAGACATTTTGAAAACTGCAGGGGGGTTTCGGCAAAATATGACCCATCGCTGTTTTCAGTAATTGGCATATTTTCGGTATAAAGAGTCGTAATTTGAAACTGAAAATATATGCAGAGAGTCAGAATTCGGCTCAGAAATCACGCTCAGGAGTCAAATTTCCGACATTTCAGACATTTTGAACACTGCAGGGGGGTTTGGGCAAACTATGAGCCATCGACGTTTTCAGTAATTGGCATATTTTCGGTATAAAAAGTCGTATTTTGAAACAGAAAATAGGTGCAGAGAGTCAGAATTCGGCTCAGAAATCACGCTCAGGAGTCAAATTTCAGACATTTCAGACATTTTGAAAACTGCAGGGGGGTTTGGGCAAAATATGACCCATCGCCGTTTTCAGTAATTGGCATATTTTCGGTATAAAAAGTCGTAATTTGTAACTGAAAATAGGTGCAGAGAGTTAGAATTCGGCTCAAAAATCACGCTCAGGAGTCAAATCTCCGAAATTTCAGACATTTTGAAAACTGCAGGGGGGTTTGGGCAAAATATGACCCATCGCTGTTTTCAGTAATTGGCATATTTTCGGTATAAAAATTCGTAATTTGAAACTGAAAAAAGGTGCAGAGTGTCAGAATTCGGCTCAAAAATCACGCTCAGGAGTCAAAATTTCGAAATTTCAGACATTTTTAAAACTGCAGTGGGGTTTGGTCAAAATATGACCCATCGCCGTTTTCAGTATTTGGCATTTTTTCGGTATAAAAAGTCGTAATTTGAATCTGAAATTAGGTGCAGAGAGTCAGAATTCGGCTCAAAAATCACGCTCAGGAGTCAAATTTTCGAAATTTCAGACATTTTTAAAACTGCAGTAGGGTTTGGTCAAAATATGACCCATCGCCGTTTTCAGTATTTGGCATATTTTCGGTATAAAAAGTCGTAATTTGAAACTGAAAATAGGTGCAGAGAGTCAGAATTCGGCTCAAAAATCACGCTCAGGAGTCAAATTTCCGAAATTTCAGACATTTTGAAAACTGCAGGGGGGGGTTTGGGCAAAATATGACCCATTGCCGTTTTCAGTAATTGGCATATTTTCGGTATAAAAAGTCGTAATTTGAAACTGAAAATAGGTGCAGAGAGTGAGAATTCGGCTCAAAAATCACGCTCAGGAGTCAAATTTTCGAAATTTCAGACATTTTGAAAACTGCAGGGGGGTTTGGGCAAAATATGACCCATCGCCATTTTCAGTAATTGGCATATTTTCGGTATAAAAAGTCGCAATTTGAAACTGAAAATATATGCAGAGAGTCAGAATTCGGCTCAGAAATCACGCTCAGGAGTCAAATTTCCGACATTTCAGACATTTTGAAAACTGCAGGGGGGTTTGGGCAAACTATGAGCCATCGACGTTTTCAGTAATTGGCATATTTTCGGTATAAAAAGTCGTATTTTGAAACAGAAAATAGGTGCAGAGAGTCAGAATTCGGCTCAGAAATCACGCTCAGGAGTCAAATTTCAGACATTTCAGACATTTTGAAAACTGCAGGGGGTTTGGGCAAAATATGACCCATCGCTGTTTTCAGTAATTGGCATATTTTCGGTATAAAAATTCGTAATTTGAAACTGAAAAAAGGTGCAGAGAGTCAGAATTCGGCTCAAAAATCACGCTCAAGAGTCAAAATTTCGAAATTTCAGACATTTTTAAAACTGCAGTGGGGTTTGGTCAAAATATGACCCATCGCCGTTTTCAGTATTTGGCATTTTTTCGGTAAAAAAAAGTCGTAATTTGAAACTGAAATTAGGTGCAGAGAGTCAGAATTCGGCTCAAAAATCACGCTCAGGAGTCAAATTTTCGAAATTTCAGACATTTTTAAAACTGCAGTAGGGTTTGGTCAAAATATGACCCATCGCCGTTTTCAGTATTTGGCATATTTTCGGTATAAAAAGTCGTAATTTGAAACTGAAAATAGGTGCAGAGAGTCAGAATTCGGCTCAAAAATCACGCTCAGGAGTCAAATTTCCGAAATTTCAGACATTTTGAAAACTGCAGGGGGGTTTGGGCAAAATATGACCCATCGCCATTTTCAGTAATTGGCATATTTTCGGTATAAAAAGTCGTAATTTGAAACTGAAAATAGGTGCAGAGAGTCAGAATTCGGCTCAAAAATCACGCTCAGGAGTCAAATTTTCGAAATTTCAGACATTTTGAAAACTGCAGGGGGGTTTGGGCAAAATATGACCCATCGCCATTTTCAGTAATTGGCATATTTTCGGTATAAAAAGTCGTAATTTGAAACTGAAAATAGGTGCAGAGAGTCAGAATTCGGCTCAAAAAACACGCTCAGGAGTCAAATTTCCGAAATTTCAGACATTTTGAAAACAGCAGGGGGGTTTGGGCAAAATATGACCCATCGCTGTTTTCAGTAATTGGCATATTTTCGGTATAAAAAGTCGTAATTTGAAACTGAATATATATGCAGAGAGTCAGAATTCGGCTCAGAAATCACGCTCAGGAGTCAAATTTCCGACATTTCAGACATTTTGAAAACTGCAGGGGGGTTTGGGCAAACTATGAGCCATCGACGTTTTCAGTAATTGGCATATTTTCGGTATAAAAAGTCGTATTTTGAAACAGAAAATAGGTGCAGAGAGTCAGAATTCGGCTCAGAAATCACGCTCAGGAGTCAAATTTCAGACATTTCAGACATTTTGAAAACTACAGGGGGGTTTGGGCAAAATATGACCCATCGCCGTTTTCAGTAATTGGCATATTTTCGGTATAAAAAGTCGTAATTTGTAACTGAACATAGGTGCAGAGAGTTAGAATTCGGCTCAAAAATCACGCTCAGGAGTCAAATTTCCGAAATTTCAGACATTTTAAAAACTGCAGGGGGGTTTGGGCAAAATATGACCCATCGCTGTTTTCAGTAATTGGCATATTTTCGGTATAAAAATTCGTAATTTGAAACTGAAAATAGGTGCAGAGAGTGAGAATTCGGCTCAAAAATCACGCTCAGGAGTCAAATTTTCGAAATTTCAGACATTTTGAAAACTGCAGGGGGGTTTGGGCAAAATATGACCCGTCGCCATTTTCAGTAATTGGCATATTTTCGGTATAAAAAGTCGCAATTTGAAACTGAAAATATATGCAGAGAGTCAGAATTCGGCTCAGAAATCACGCTCAGGAGTCAAATTTCCGACATTTCAGACATTTTGAAAACTGCAGGGGGGTTTGGGCAAACTATGAGCCATCGACGTTTTCAGTAATTGGCATATTTTCGGTATAAAAAGTCGTATTTTGAAACAGAAAATAGGTGCAGAGAGTCAGAATTCGGCTCAGAAATCACGCTCAGGAGTCAAATTTCAGACATTTCAGACATTTTGAAAACTGCAGGGGGGTTTGGGCAAAATATGACCCATCGCTGTTTTCAGTAATTGGCATATTTTCGGTATAAAAATTCGTAATTTGAAACTGAAAAAAGGTGCAGAGAGTCAGAATTCGGCTCAAAAATCACGCTCAGGAGTCAAATTTTCGAAATTTCAGACATTTTTAAAACTGCAGTGGGGTTTGGTCAAAATATGACCCATCGCCGTTTTCAGTATTTGACATTTTTTCGGTATAAAAAGTCGTAATTTGAAACTGAAAATAGGTGCAGAGAGTCAGAATTCGGCTCAAAAATCACGCTCAGGAGTCAAATTTCCGAAATTTCAGACATTTTGAAAACTGCAGGGGGGGTTTGGGCAAAATATGACCCATTGCCGTTTTCAGTAATTGGCATATTTTCGGTATAAAAAGTCGTAATTTGAAACTGAACTTAGGTGCAGAGAGTCAGAATTCGGCTCAGAAATCACGCTCAGGAGTCAAATTTCCGAAATTTCAGACATTTTGGAAACAGCAGGAGGGTTTGGGCAAAATATGACCCATCGCTGTTTTCAGTAATTGGCATATTTTCGGTATAAAAAGTCGTAATTTGAAACTGAAAATATATGCAGAGAGACAGAATTCGGCTCAGAAATCACGCTCAGGAGTCAAATTTCCGACATTTCAGACATTTTGAAAACTGCAGGGGGGTTTGGGCAAACTATGAGCCATCGACGTTTTCAGTAATTGGCATATTTTCGGTATAAAAAGTCGTATTTTGAAACAGAAAATAGGTGCAGAGAGTCAGAATTCGGCTCAGAAATCACGCTCAGGAGTCAAATTTCAGACATTTCAGACATTTTGAAAACTGCAGGGGGGTTTGGGCAAAATATGACCCATCGCCGTTTTCAGTAATTGGCATATTTTCGGTATAAAAAGTCGTAATTTGTAACTGAACATAGGTGCAGAGAGTTAGAATTCGGCTCAAAAATCACGCTCAGGAGTCAAATTTCCGAAATTTCAGACATTTTGAAAACTGCAGGGGGGTTTGGGCAAAATATGACCCATCGCGGTTTTCAGTAATTGGCATATTTTCGGTATAAAAATTCGTAATTTGAAACTGAAAAAAGGTGCAGAGAGTCAGAATTCGGCTAAAAAATCACGCTCAGGAGTCAAAATTTCGAAATTTCAGACATTTTTAAAACTGCAGTGGGGTTTGGTCAAAATATGACCCATCGCCGTTTTCAGTATTTGGCATATTTTCGGTATAAAAAGTCGTAATTTGAAACTGAAAATAGGTGCAGAGAGTCAGAATTCGGCTCAAAAATCACGCTCAGGAGTCAAATTTCCGAAATTTCAGACATTTTGAAAACTGCAGGGGGGTTTGGGCAAAATATGACCCATCGCCGTTTTCAGTAATTGGCATATTTTCGGTATAAAAAGTCGTAATTTGAAACTGCAAATAAGTGCAGAGAGTCAGAATTCACCTCAAAAATCACGCTCAGGAGTCAAATTTTCGAAATTTCAGACATTTTGAAAACTGCAGGGGGGTTTGGGCAAAATATGACCCATCGCCGTTTTCAGTAATTGGCATATTTTCGGTATAAAAAGTCGTAATTTGAAACTGAAAATAGGTGCAGAGAGTTAGAATTCGGCTCAAAAATCACGCTCAGGAGTCAAAATTCCGAAATTTCAGACATTTTGAAAACTGCAGGGGGGTTTGGGCAAAATATGACCCATCGCTGTTTTCAGTAATTGGCATATTTTCGGTATAAAAATTCGTAATTTGAAACTGAAAAAAGGTGCAGAGAGTCAGAATTCGGCTCAAAAATCACGCTCAGGAGTCAAAATTTCGAAATTTCAGACATTTTTAAAACTGCAGTGGGGTTTGGTCAAAATATGACCCATCGCCGTTTTCAGTAATTGGCATATTTTCGGTATAAAAAGTCGTAATTTGAAACTGAAAATAGGTGCAGAGAGTCAGAATTCGGCTCAAAAATCACGCTCAGGAGTCAAATTTTCGAAATTTCAGACATTTTTAAAACTGCAGTAGGGTTTGGTCAAAATATGACCCATCGCCGTTTTCAGTATTTGGCATATTTTCGTTATAAAAAGTCGTAATTTGAAACTGAAAATAGGTGCAGAGAGTCAGAATTCGGCTCAAAAATCACGCTCAGGAGTCAAATTTCCGAAATTTCAGACATTTTGAAAACTGCAGGGGGGGTTTGGGCAAAATATGACCCATCGATGTTTTCAGTAATTGGCATATTTTCGGTATAAAAAGTCGTAATTTGAAACTGAAAATAGGTGCAGAGAGTGAGAATTCGGCTCAAAAATCACGCTCAGGAGTCAAATTTTCGAAATTTCAGACATTTTGAAAACTGCAGGGGGGTTTGGGCAAAATATGACCCATCGCCATTTTCAGTAATTGGCATATTTTCGGTATAAAAAGTCGTAACTTGAAACTGAAAATAGGTGCAGAGAGTCAGAATTCGGCTCAAAAAACAGGCTCAGGAGTCAAATTTCCGAAATTTCAGACATTTTGAAAACAGCAGGGGGGTTTGGGCAAAATATGACCCATCGCTGTTTTCAGTAATTGGCATATTTTCGGTATAAAAAGTCGTAATTTGAAACTGAAAATATATGCAGAGAGTCAGAATTCGGCTCAGAAATCACGCTCAGGAGTCAAATTTCCGACATTTCAGACATTTTGAAAACTGCAGGGGGGTTTGGGCAAACTATGAGCCATCGACGTTTTCAGTAATTGGCATATTTTCGGTATAAAAAGTCGTATTTTGAAACAGAAAATAGGTGCAGAGAGTCAGAATTCGGCTCAGAAATCACGCTCAGGAGTCAAATTTCAGACATTTCAGACATTTTGAAAACTGCAGGGGGGTTTGGGCAAACTATGAGCCATCGACGTTTTCAGTAATTGGCATATTTTCGGTATAAAAAGTCGTAATTTGAAACTGAAAATAGGTGCAGAGAGTCAGAATTCGGCTCAAAAATCACGCTCAGGAGTCAAATTTCCGACATTTTGAAAACTGCAGGGGGGTTTGGGCAAAATATGACCCATCACCGTTTTCAGTAATTGGCATATTTTCGGTATAAAAAGTCGTAATTTGAAACTGAAAATAGGTGCAGAGAGTCAGAATTCGGCTCAAAAATCACGCTCAGGAGTCAAATTTCCGAAATTTCAGACATTTTGAAAACTGCAGGGGGGTTTGGGCAAAATATGACCCATCGCCGTTTTCAGTAATTGGCATATTTTCGGTATAAAAAGTCGTAATTTGAAACTGAAAATATATGCAGAGAGTCAGAATTCGGCTCAGAAATCACGCTCAGGAGTCAAATTTCCGACATTTCAGACATTTTGAAAACTGCAGGGGGGTTTGGGCAAACTATGAGCCATCGACGTTTTCAGTAATTGGCATATTTTTGGTATAAAAAGTCGTAATTTGTAACTGAACATAGGTGCAGAGAGTTAGAATTCGGCTCAAAAATCACGCTCAGGAGTCAAATTTCCGAAATTTCAGACATTTTGAAAACTGCAGGGGGGTTTGGGCAAAATATGACCCATCGCGGTTTTCAGTAATTGGCATATTTTCGGTATAAAAATTCGTAATTTGAAACTGAAAAAAGGTGCAGAGAGTCAGAATTCGGCTAAAAAATCACGCTCAGGAGTCAAAATTTCGAAATTTCAGACATTTTTAAAACTGCAGTGGGGTTTGGTCAAAATATGACCCATCGCCGTTTTCAGTATTTGGCATATTTTCGGTATAAAAAGTCGTAATTTGAAACTGAAAATAGGTGCAGAGAGTCAGAATTCGGCTCAAAAATCACGCTCAGGAGTCAAATTTCCGAAATTTCAGACATTTTGAAAACTGCAGGGGGGTTTGGGCAAAATATGACCCATCGCCGTTTTCAGTAATTGGCATATTTTCGGTATAAAAAGTCGTAATTTGAAACTGCAAATAAGTGCAGAGAGTCAGAATTCACCTCAAAAATCACGCTCAGGAGTCAAATTTTCGAAATTTCAGACATTTTGAAAACTGCAGGGGGGTTTGGGCAAAATATGACCCATCGCCGTTTTCAGTAATTGGCATATTTTCGGTATAAAAAGTCGTAATTTGAAACTAAAAATAGGTGCAGAGAGTTAGAATTCGGCTCAAACATCACGCTCAGGAGTCAAAATTCCGAAATTTCAGACATTTTGAAAACTGCAGGGGGGTTTGGGCAAAATATGACCCATCGCTGTTTTCAGTAATTGGCATATTTTCGGTATAAAAATTCGTAATTTGAAACTGAAAAAAGGTGCAGAGAGTCAGAATTCGGGTCAAAAATCACGCTCAGGAGTCAAAATTTCGAAATTTCAGACATTTTTAAAACTGCAGTGGGGTTTGGTCAAAATATGACCCATCGCCGTTTTCAGTATTTGGCATTTTTTCGGTATAAAAAGTCGTAATTTGAAACTGAAAATAGGTGCAGAGAGTCAGAATTCGGCTCAAAAATCACGCTCAGGAGTCAAATTTTCGAAATTTCAGTCATTTTTAAAACTGCAGTAGGGTTTGGTCAAAATATGACCCATCGCCGTTTTCAGTATTTGGCATATTTTCGGTATAAAAAGTCGTAATTTGAAACTGAAAATAGGTGCAGAGAGTCAGAATTCGGCTCAAAAATCACGCTCAGGAGTCAAATTTCCGAAATTTCAGACATTTTGAAAACTGCAGGGGGGGTTTGGGCAAAATATGACCCATCGATGTTTTCAGTAATTGGCATATTTTCGGTATAAAAAGTCGTAATTTGAAACTGAAAATAGGTGCAGAGAGTCAGAATTCGGCTCAAAAATCACGCTCAGGAGTCAAATTTTCGAAATTTCAGACATTTTGAAAACTGCAGGGGGGTTTGGGCAAAATATGACCCATCGCCATTTTCAGTAATTGGCATATTTTCGGTATAAAAAGTCGTAATTTGAAACTGAAAATAGGTGCAGAGAGTCAGAATTCGGCTCAAAAAACAGGCTCAGGAGTCAAATTTCCGAAATTTCAGACATTTTGAAAACAGCAGGGGGGTTTGGGCAAAATATGACCCATCGCTGTTTTCAGTAATTGGCATATTTTCGGTATAAAAAGTCGTAATTTGAAACTGAAAATATATGCAGAGAGTCAGAATTCGGCTCAGAAATCACGCTCAGGAGTCAAATTTCCGACATTTCAGACATTTTGAAAACTGCAGGGGGGTTTGGGCAAACTATGAGCCATCGACGTTTTCAGTAATTGGCATATTTTCGGTATAAAAAGTCGTATTTTGAAACAGAAAATAGGTGCAGAGAGTCAGAATTCGGCTCAGAAATCACGCTCAGGAGTCAAATTTCAGACATTTCAGACATTTTGAAAACTGCAGGGGGGTTTGGGCAAACTATGAGCCATCGACGTTTTCAGTAATTGGCATATTTTCGGTATAAAAAGTCGTAATTTGAAACTGAAAATAGGTGCAGAGAGTCAGAATTCGGCTCAAAAATCACGCTCAGGAGTCAAATTTCCGACATTTTGAAAACTGCAGGGGGGTTTGGGCAAAATATGACCAATCACTGTTTTCAGTAATTGGCATATTTTCGGTATAAAAAGTCGTAATTTGAAACTGAAAATAGGTGCAGAGAGTCAGAATTCGGCTCAAAAATCACGCTCAGGAGTCAAATTTCCGAAATTTCAGACATTTTGAAAACTGCAGGGGGGTTTGGGCAAAATATGACCCATCGCCGTTTTCAGTAATTGGCATATTTTCGGTATAAAAAGTCGTAATTTGAAACTGCAAATAAGTGCAGAGAGTCAGAATTCACCTCAAAAATCACGCTCAGGAGTCAAATTTTCGAAATTTCAGACATTTTGAAAACTGCAGGGGGGTTTGGGCAAAATATGACCCATCGCCGTTTTCAGTAATTGGCATATTTTCGGTATAAAAAGTCGTAATTTGAAACTGAAAATAGGTGCAGAGAGTTAGAATTCGGCTCAAAAATCACGCTCAGGAGTCAAAATTCCGAAATTTCAGACATTTTGAAAACTGCAGGGGGGTTTGGGCAAAATATGACCCATCGCTGTTTTCAGTAATTGGCATATTTTCGGTATAAAAATTCGTAATTTGAAACTGAAAAAAGGTGCAGAGAGTCAGAATTCGGCTCAAAAATCACGCTCAGGAGACAAAATTTCGAAATTTCAGACATTTTTAAAACTGCAGTGGGGTTTGGTCAAAATATGACCCATCGCCGTTTTCAGTATTTGGCATTTTTTCGGTATAAAAAGTCGTAATTTGAAACTGAAAATAGGTGCAGAGAGTCAGAATTCGGCTCAAAAATCACGCTCAGGAGTCAAATTTTCGAAATTTCAGACATTTTTAAAACTGCAGTAGGGTTTGGTCAAAATATGACCCATCGCCGTTTTCAGTATTTGGCATATTTTCGGTATAAAAAGTCGTAATTTGAAACTGAAAATAGGTGCAGAGAGTCAGAATTCGGCTCAAAAATCACGCTCAGGAGTCAAATTTTCGAAATTTCAGACATTTTGAAAACTGCAGGGGGGTTTGGGCAAAATATGACCCATCGCTATTTTCAGTAATTGGCATATTTTCGGTATAAAAAGTCGTAATTTGAAATTGAAAATAG
Organism: Procambarus clarkii; assembly: GCF_040958095.1. NCBI lineage: Eukaryota > Metazoa > Arthropoda > Malacostraca > Decapoda > Cambaridae > Procambarus > Procambarus clarkii. The sequence continues at coordinate 765,038 of NW_027189193.1, forward strand.
GTGCAGAGAGTCAGAATTCGGCTCAAAAAACAGGCTCAGGAGTCAAATTTCCGAAATTTCAGACATTTTGAAAACTGCAGGGGGGTTTGGGCAAAATATGACCCATCGCCGTTTTCAGTAATTGGCATATTTTCGGTATAAAAAGTCGTAATTTGAAACTGCAAATAAGTGCAGAGAGTCAGAATTCACCTCAAAAATCACGCTCAGGAGTCAAATTTTCGAAATTTCAGACATTTTGAAAACTGCAGGGGGGTTTGGGCAAAATATGACCCATCGCCGTTTTCAGTAATTGGCATATTTTCGGTATAAAAAGTCGTAATTTGAAACTGAAAATAGGTGCAGAGAGTTAGAATTCGGCTCAAAAATCACGCTCAGGAGTCAAAATTCCGAAATTTCAGACATTTTGAAAACTGCAGGGGGGTTTGGGCAAAATATGACCCATCGCTGTTTTCAGTAATTGGCATATTTTCGGTATAAAAATTCGTAATTTGAAACTGAAAAAAGGTGCAGAGAGTCAGAATTCGGCTCAAAAATCACGCTCAGGAGACAAAATTTCGAAATTTCAGACATTTTTAAAACTGCAGTGGGGTTTGGTCAAAATATGACCCATCGCCGTTTTCAGTATTTGGCATTTTTTCGGTATAAAAAGTCGTAATTTGAAACTGAAAATAGGTGCAGAGAGTCAGAATTCGGCTCAAAAATCACGCTCAGGAGTCAAATTTTCGAAATTTCAGACATTTTTAAAACTGCAGTAGGGTTTGGTCAAAATATGACCCATCGCCGTTTTCAGTATTTGGCATATTTTCGGTATAAAAAGTCGTAATTTGAAACTGAAAATAGGTGCAGAGAGTCAGAATTCGGCTCAAAAATCACGCTCAGGAGTCAAATTTCCGAAATTTCAGACATTTTGAAAACTGCAGGGGGGGTTTGGGCAAAATATGACCCATCGCCGTTTTCAGTATTTGGCATATTTTCGGTATAAAAAGTCGTAATTTGAAACTGAAAATAGGTGCAGAGAGTCAGAATTCGGCTCAAAAATCACGCTCAGGAGTCAAATTTCCGAAATTTCAGACATTTTGAAAACTGCAGGGGGGGTTTGGGCAAAATATGACCCATCGCCGTTTTCAGTAATTGGCATATTTTCGGTATAAAAAGTCGTAATTTGAAACTGAAAATAGGTGCAGAGAGTGAGAATTCGGCTCAAAAATCACGCTCAGGAGTCAAATTTTCGAAATTTCAGACATTTTGAAAACTGCAGGGGGGTTTGGGCAAAATATGACCCATCGCCATTTTCAGTAATTGGCATATTTTCGGTATAAAAAGTCGTAATTTGAAACTGAAAATAGGTGCAGAGAGTCAGAATTCGGCTCAAAAAACAGGCTCAGGAGTCAAATTTCCGAAATTTCAGACATTTTGAAAACAGCAGGGGGGTTTGGGCAAAATATGACCCATCGCTGTTTTCAGTAATTGGCATATTTTCGGTATAAAAAGTCGTAATTTGAAACTGAAAATATATGCAGAGAGTCAGAATTCGGCTCAGAAATCACGCTCAGGAGTCAAATTTCCGACATTTCAGACATTTTGAAAACTGCAGGGGGGTTTGGGCAAACTATGAGCCATCGACGTTTTCAGTAATTGGCATATTTTCGGTATAAAAAGTCGTATTTTGAAACAGAAAATAGGTGCAGAGAGTCAGAATTCGGCTCAGAAATCACGCTCAGGAGTCAAATTTCAGACATTTCAGACATTTTGAAAACTGCAGGGGGGTTTGGGCAAACTATGAGCCATCGACGTTTTCAGTAATTGGCATATTTTCGGTATAAAAAGTCGTAATTTGTAACTGAACATAGGTGCAGAGAGTTAGAATTCGGCTCAAAAATCACGCTCAGGAGTCAAATTTCCGAAATTTCAGACATTTTGAAAACTGCAGGGGAGTTTGGGCAAAATATGACCCATCGCTATTTTCAGTAATTGGCATATTTTCGGTATAAAAATTCGTAATTTGAAACTGAAAAAAGGTGCAGAGAGTCAGAATTCGGCTAAAAAATCACGCTCAGGAGTCAAAATTTCGAAATTTCAGACATTTTTAAAACTGCAGTGGGGTTTGGTCAAAATATGACCCATCGCCGTTTTCAGTATTTGGCATATTTTCGGTATAAAAAGTCGTAATTTGAAACTGAAAATAGGTGCACAGAGTGAGAATTCGGCTCAAAAATCACGCTCAGGAGTCAAATTTTCGAAATTTCAGACATTTTGAAAACTGCAGGGGGGTTTGGGCAAAATATGACCCATCGCCATTTTCAGTAATTGGCATATTTTCGGTATAAAAATCGTAATTTGAAACTGAAAATAGGTGCAGAGAGTCAGAATTCGGCTCAAAAAACACGCTCAGGAGTCAAATTTCCGAAATTTCAGACATTTTGAAAACAGCAGGGGGGTTTGGGCAAAATATGACCCATCGCTGTTTTCAGTAATTGGCATATTTTCGGTATAAAAAGTCGTAATTTGAAACTGAAAATATATGCAGAGAGTCAGAATTCGGCTCAGAAATCACGCTCAGGAGTCAAATTTCCGACATTTCAGACATTTTGAAAACTGCAGGGGGGTTTGGGCAAACTATGAGCCATCGACGTTTTCAGTAATTGGCATATTTTCGGTATAAAAAGTCGTATTTTGAAACAGAAAATAGGTGCAGAGAGTCAGAATTCGGCTCAGAAATCACGCTCAGGAGTCAAATTTCAGACATTTCAGACATTTTGAAAACTGCAGGGGGGTTTGGGCAAAATATGACCCATCGCCGTTTTCAGTAATTGGCATATTTTCGGTATAAAAAGTCGTAATTTGTAACTGAAAATAGGTGCAGAGAGTTAGAATTCGGCTCAAAAATCACGCTCAGGAGTCAAATCTCCGAAATTTCAGACATTTTGAAAACTGCAGGGGGGTTTGGGCAAAATATGACCCATCGCTGTTTTCAGTAATTGGCATATTTTCGGTATAAAAATTCGTAATTTGAAACTGAAAAAAGGTGCAGAGAGTCAGAATTCGGCTCAAAAATCACGCTCAGGAGTCAAAATTTCAAAATTTCAGACATTTTTAAAACTGCAGTGGGGTTTGGTCAAAATATGACCCATCGCCGTTTTCAGTATTTGGCATTTTTTCGGTATAAAAAGTCGTAATTTGAAACTGAAATTAGGTGCAGAGAGTCAGAATTCGGCTCAAAAATCACGCTCAGGAGTCAAATTTTCGAAATTTCAGACATTTTTAAAACTGCAGTAGGGTTTGGTCAAAATATGACCCATCGCAGTTTTCAGTATTTGGCATATTTTCGGTATAAAAAGTCGTAATTTGAAACTGAAAATAGGTGCAGAGAGTCAGAATTCGGCTCAAAAATCAACGCACGCTCAGGAGT